>NW_024589851.1:0-300000 GCF_018446385.1 Zingiber officinale | reverse complement strand
CTTGCTGACAAGCATTACAAATTGAGTTTTCAATGAATTTTAATTTTGGCAAACCTCTAACTAGACCATTTTGACTCATTTTAGAAATGAGTCTAGTGTGAGTGTGACCTAGTCTTCTGTGCCACAGTTGGGTTTCCTCTTATTGTGTCATGAGACACTTTATTGAAGATATTGATAGGTCAATTGTGTAAATGTTATTTTTTCTAAGTCCCTTAAGTCTGATTTCAGGGTTTTCGATGTTTTTAACTAAACACCCAGATTTGTCAAAATTGACTAAGTATCCATTATCACACAATTGATTTATACTTAGTAAATTAAAGTTAAAATTTTCAACCAATAAAACATTTCGAATAATGAAGTCAGAACTAAGTTCAATATCACCTTTTCCGATTACTTTCAGTTTACCGTCATTGCCGAATGCAACCGATCCTAAATTCTTGTTTGAGTTTAGTAAACTTCAACTTATCTCCAGTCATGTGTCTGGAGCATCCACTATCCAACATCCATTGATCCAATTCCTACACATGAAGAAGTTGAATTGGTTTCCTTTTAATGGATTCAAAGATAGCTTAATTGAAGTAGACTGCTTAGTTTTTCTATCTCACCCAATCTAAGTTAGCAATCAATTAATCCTATGGGTGTTTGTGAGATGTTTGATTAAATTAACGTTTTGAGAAGTTTTGGAAAAGGTTTTAAGTTAATTAATTTGAAAATAATTTTAATTTAATTAAATTTTGAAAATAATTTTAAGTTAATTAATTTGAAAATAATTTTAAGTTAATTAAATTTTGAAAATAATTTTAAGTTAATTAATTTTAAAAATAATTTTAAATTAATTAATTTTGAAAATAATTTAGGTTAATTAATTTTTGAAAATAATTTTAAGTTTACTAATTTTGAAAATAATTTTAAGTTAATTAATTTTAAGTTAATGAATTTTAAGTTAATTAATTTTGAAAATAATTTTAAGTAAATTAATTTTGAAAAAAATTAAGTTAATTAATTTTGAAAATAATTTAAGTTTAATTAGATTTGAAAATAATTTTATGTTAATTAAATTTGAAAAAAAAATTAAGTTAATTAAATTTTGAAAATAATTTATATTTAATTAGATTTGAAAATAATTTTAAGTTTAATTAGATTTTAAAATAATTTTAAGTTAATTAATTTTGAAAATAATTTTAAGTTAATTAATTTTGAAAATAATTTAAGTTAATTAATTTTTGAAAATAATTTTAAGTTAATTAATTTTAAGTTAATTAAATTTGAAAATAATTTTAAGTTAATTAAATTTTGAAAATAATTTAAGTTTAATTAGATTTGAAAATAATTTTAAGTTTAATTAGATTTGAAAATAATTTTATGTTAATTAATTTTGAAAATAATTTAAGTTAATTAATTTTGAAAATAAAATTTAAGTTAATTAATTTTGAAAAAAAATTTAAGTTAATTAATTTTGCAAATAATTTTAAGTTAATTAATTTTGAAAATAATTTTAATTTACTTTTGACATTAAGTTTTAATGATTTTTAGAATTGATTCATTGATTATAGAATTTGAATTAAATGAGTTTAATTTGAATTTTAAATTCCTTAGTCATCTCACCCGATCTAAATTTTCAATCAGGGAATCCTATAATTTTTGTGAGATGAATTGAGGTTCAATTTAAGGGTTTGGTTTAACTTTGTGTTAGATTCAGGTTTAGCTTTGTGTTCAACAAGTAAGCATTCTTTGGATAAACTTCTGGGCTATGGTGAGTCACAAGAAACTCATTAAAGTAACCATGCCTTCGAGGTTTCCCAAATAGTCTTACCCATTGAACTTAATACTAAACCTTGGTCTAACTAGTTAGGATCAATTTAAGGGTAGCTTCGGTCAATTCCATTTGTCCAATTACCCTACCGGGTAGTCTACTCTTGTTTATCCATTTCGGGTAGATTAAGTTCGGTTACCCAATCAGGTAGTTTAGTTAGGGGTGTCAGCTATTCTGGATCCTCCTTCTAAATTTTTTATTTGATTGAGTTTTTGAATTTTGATTTAATTTTGAATTTTTAATTTAATTTTGAATTTTGAATTTATAATTGATTTTTTTTTTAATTTTTAATTTAACTTCGGATTTTTTAAATGAAATTTTAATTTTGAATTTTAAATTTTTTATTTTTAATTTAATTTTGAATTTTAAGTTTGTTTAATTAATATCGTTTTTCTTTTTGCTCCCCCTGGATCATAGCCTCGATATGACCTATCGAGGTAGTATATTTGATCCTTCGAGATCCAGCATTGACCAAGTCCAACTTGATTGACCAATTTGAACTTAGGGACCCATGCTTGGATTACCTTACTATTTGGTTTGTTTATTAAGGATAAATAAGATTTATATTTCTTTTTGGTTTTGTATCCTAGCCCAGTTCTATTATAAACGGCTCTTTGTGTCCCAAGAATTAAGTCAAGATTCTTGGAACCTAAGGAAAACCGTTCTAAAATATTTTTTAAATTCTTGACCTGATTTTTTAGACCAGAGTTTTCTTCCTCAAGTTTTTGAACTTGAGTTAAATTTCCAGTCTGAACTTGGTCAGGTAATGATTTAGAGTTAGTCACTTCTTTAAGGACTACTATTTCCTTTAGAAGTGACTTGACCTTAAGGTTATACTTAGCTAGTTTGCGCAACAAATAATTGACTCGATTATTTAGACGAGGGATACTTACAGCGGGATCTGGCCCTTCGGAATCGGATACGGATCCGTGGCTTCGCTCGGACTCGGCCTCCGACTCACTCTCGCTCTCGGATCCGTCAATTTGGTCCCTGGCCATCAGAGCAAGTAGGCTTGTCTGATCAAGTTCATCGTCGTCGTCTTCCGAAGAAGATTAGTCCCACGTTGCCTTCAGGGCCTTCTTCCTTCTCTGCTTCTTAGCTTCCTTTTGATTTGGGCAGTTGGCCTTAATATGCCCCTTCTGGTTGCACCCGTAGCAGATAACTTCGAACTTACCTTTCGAACTTGGTTGAACCTCCTTGGTTTGTACCACCTTCTTTAGATCTTTCTTATTGAAGCCCTTCTTCTTCTTGTAGAGCTTCTTTACGAGGTTCACAAGCTCGGTTGTTAGTTCACCATCTTCATTGTCCGAGTCGGGATCTTCTTCCGATTCAGGTTCAGTTCTTTGTCGTGCTCTTGGCTCGCATGTTCGACTGGTACCTGCAATCAAAGCAACCCCCTTCTCGGTCGGCTGTGTATTAGTCTACTCGTGAAGTTCAAACTCACAGAATAATCCATCTAATTTAATACTAGATAAATCCTTAGACACTTTGTAGGCATCTACCATTGATGCCCACAATGTGCTCCTCAGAAACGAATTTAACGTGTATCTTATGACGTCCCGATTCTCTATCTTTTGGCCGATTCCGTGGAGAGAGTTGAGGATGTCCTGAATTCTTGCGTGTAGGGAACTTGCCGTCTCACCTTCCTGCATTTTAAGATTATATAATTTGTTAAGTAGTAAGTCACGTTTACTCACCTTTGTGTCGGAGGTTCCCTCGTGAAGTTCAATCAGCTTTTCCCAAAGCTCATTTGCTGATGAGAATGGGCCAACTCTATTGAGCTCCTCTTTGGTCAGTCCACACTGGAGGGTGCAGGTAGCTCTGGCGTTGGCTTCCACTTTCTTGATGAAGGAGGGTTCCCAGTCTTCGCAGGGAGTAGGTTTGCCATCAGTGCCAGTCGGTAGTTGGAATCCAGTTCGGATGATCATCCACATTTCGAACTGGATCTTTAGAAACGTCTCCATCCGTCCCTTCCAGTACCCGAAATCTTCTCTAGAGAAGAGCGGGGGACGGACGGTGCTGAAACCCTCTTGTTGGGCCATCGAGATAATATGCAAAAGAAAAGTAAAGAAATACATCCCAAGACTAAGTCTTGGATTAGTAGTGCAGGAGTAAAGAATTGGAAAAGAGAACTAACTCGAGTGGTGTTGCCCCAACCTCGAGCGAAATCGATACGAGCGAAAAAAACTGGAATATAGTAATAATACTAATTTCAGTTGACTCTGAAAAATTTAAAACACCGCGAAAAAAATTGCGTGATTGGTGGTTGCACCAAATCAACGCGACCCCGCTCTAATACTAATTGTTGGATCGAGATGTGCTAGAGGGGGGGTGAATAGCGCTCGAGACTTTCACACTTTAAGTATTCGTACGAGTAAAAACAAACGCAGCCGAATTAAAGAACACGCAGATGAACATAGTGGATTTACTTCGTAAGGAGCCTGTGATGACTCCTACTCGAAGGCCCGCGATCCTTGATCACTTTCCGTGGGAAACAACTATAAGCATGAGAATTATTACAATCTACGTACAAATTAAAACAGTAATTAAAAGTACTGACAACACTTAAAGAATATGAATTCTGGAGCTCAGGGTCGTCCAAAAGTAGTCGCAGCACTTCGGGAACCTTTCGTTAGCAGCTAATCGCGTATAAGGATGACTTGGAATTGTTGTCTTGAGCTGCTGGTCGAGATCCCTTATAAAGGGTGTTCAAGGCGCCTTCCACTGTTCACCAAGGCGCCTTGAATGAGCCGAGTCAGCCGCGGAGATTAGGGATGAACTGGTCGAACCTTATCAGGTTCAAGGCACCTCCAGCCTCTCCAAGGCGCCTTCATCAAGCTGTCCAAGGCGCCTTGGCTTCCTTCAAGGCGCCTCCAAGCTTGCTTCGCAGCCAGCTCAGGTTTTGCACCCGAGGCGCCTCCAAGCTCCATGGAGGCACCTCGAACACTGTTCATCCGAGGTTAATCTTTGCACTTTGGTCCCTGCATGATACATTAATCCCAAATATACCCTGCAGTAAAAAGTTAGCACATAAAACATAATAGATGTGATAATGACAGTCTCCGGACTGTCCGAGTCTAACTTCGGATTTCCAACCGGAAACCCTAGGTCGACCCGACGCCTACTGTTCCCTCTACGGGGAACGCGTCCTCACCTACTCCTCTCAGGAGATTTACCTGATGTCAGTCAGGTCCTCCAGACCGACTGGACTTTTGCTCAGCACTTGAAGCTTCCGGACTTTCTGCTGGACATCCGCTTTCCGGCTAGTCCAGTCTTTCACCTGGTTCATGACACCAGGACTTTCCACCTAGGGTTACCACCCCCTAGGACTTTTGCCTGAAGCCTTCGACCTGCCAAGACTTTCCGCATAGGGTTACCACCCTCTAGGGTTTTTACCTTGCCTAACAACAGTTAGGTCTTTTCCTGAAATACTTAACAGACTTGTTAAATCACAATACACCTTAACTTTGAATCCTTTTCCATTATCAAAACTCATGTTCGATCGTCGGATGCTTCCCGCACCAACAGTTTTATGATAAGTGCACCATCTTCTTGGTGCCTCTGGCTGTATCTCTACGTGTTGTACTACCTGTGGACGATATTCTAGTTAACGGTGAGGTGGATGAGTCGCTCGAGGCCCTATTGGTGGAGGAACAGTGGCAGGAGCTTTCTCCATAACCAGGGTAGGAGAAGAAGTAACGCCCTCCTTTCTACGGGCGGCATGAGCTTCTTCCACATTAATAAATTCAGTAGCACACTCAATCAAAGAATCAAAATTAACAGGAGGATTTCTCACTAAATCTTTAAAAAATCATTATCGTTTAAACCCTGAGAGAAAGTGCTTACTAAGATTTCAGTAGTAGCATTAGGTACATCGATAGCTACCTGATTGAACCTTTTGATGTAGGCTTGGATGGACTTTTTGGATGCTTGCTTAATTGAAAATAGACTCCAAGGAGTCTTATGATACCTCTTGTTACTGGAAAAATGGTGTAGAAAAACTTTCTTGAAATCTTTGAATTTTTGGATAGACTTCTCTGGCAGTCTCTTAAACCAGCGTTGTGCGGCTCCTCCGAGGGTAGTAAGGAACATCCGACATTTCACCCCGTCAGAGAATTGTTGTAATAATGCTACATTCTCAAATTTCAATAGATGATCTTCTGGATCTGTTGTTCCAGTGTACTCGCCGATCTGAAGATTTTGATACCGCTTAGTGTTAGGATCCTTCGTACGGAGGCTAGAGAGGGGCGTGTGAATAGCCGACCCCAAATCGTCGCGTTTCTACAAACTAGGGTTAGCGCAGCGGAAAATAACACGTAGAAACGAAGGAAAAGAAGACAAACCTCAAACAAACCGATGTAACGAGGTTCGGAGATGATACTCCTACTCCTCGGCGTGTCCGTAAGGTGGACGAGCCCTATCAATCCGTCGGTGGATGAGTCCCCGGAGAACCGGCTAATAAATGCTCCTTGTGGGTGGAGAAACCTCGCCACAATACTTGTAACAAAAAGAAGGAGTACAACAGATACAAGAAAGCAAAAGACAATATGAAACACTTGCTTGCCTTTCTTGTTGACTGGAGTGATGAAGCAGCAGCTGACGAGAATCCAGTCGAGAAGCTCACGCGAAGCTTCAGCTGCGAGGAGCTCAGCAAAGCTCTAATAGCAGGTAAGAGCAGAAGCTCTAGAGCACAAGAACAGAAGTTCTAAGGAGGAAGCAATGGCAACAAAGAAGCCCTGTAGCTTCTTTTATACCTGCGAAGAAAAACATGAAGGAATATAGCCGTTGCGTCGCAACGGCTAGTGCCCTGATCGGTCCACAGACCGATCAGGAGTGTGCCTGATCGGTCCACAGATCGATCAGCGCTTTCTCCCGAACTTCGCTAGCTACTGATCGTGCTCTGATCGGTCGTGGTGACCGATCAGGGTATGGCCTGATCGGTCTGCTGACCGATCAGGGCTTATTGAGTGCGGTTCCTCGCACTCCTCAAGATCGTCACCTGATCGGTCGGCAGACCGATCAGGATATCGCCTGATCGGTCTTGCAGACCAATCAGGCTCCATGCTGATCGGTCCCCAGACTGATCAGTAAGCTCACAGAATCGATGCGTGCCTTCTGTTTGTTATCTGATCGGTCAGCAAACCGATCAAATACACAAGCGTATCACTGGATCGGTCTGGTGACCGATCCAGAGCTTGGTTTTTGCCCAAACCAAGTCCCAAGTCTCCCAAACCAACATCCGGTCAACCTTGACCTGTTGGTACATCATGCTTAGCATCCGGTCACTCCCTTGACCTGCTAAGACTCCTTACCAAGTGTCCGGTCAATCCCTTTGACCCACTTGGACTTTCCTCTTTGTGTCAAGTATCCGGTCACTCCCTTGACCTACTTGACCTTCTCAACACCAGATGTCCGATCACCCTTGATCCATCTGGATTTTCCCTTGCCCGGCTTCACTCACCAGGACTTTCACCTAGCCACACTCACTAGGGTTTTCCCCTTCACCTAGCTTCACTCACTAGGATTTTTCGACTGCCTGGCTTCACTCACCAGGACTTCTCCGACTGCCTGGCTTCACTCACCAGGACTTTTCCCCGTGCCAAACACCCTGTTTGGACTTTCCGCGTGCCAAGCTACCTGCTTGGACTTTTCCAGTGCCAAGTCTCCATACTTGGACTTTTCGCGTGCCAAGCTCTCTGCTTGGACTTTTCCCGAATCTGGTCAACCAGGTCAACCTTGACCTAAGGTTGCACCTACAATCTCCCAAACACCTATTCTTGTCAAACATCAAGAATACAACTCTCTTCTCGTCAAACATCAAAACACAACTCGAGTCAGGTCAACTCGAGTCAGGTCAACCAGGTCAACCTTGACCTAAGGTTGCACCAACAATCTCCCCCTTTTTGATGTTTGACAAAATCCAAAATCAAGTTAGGTTAACCCGATAACCTAACTTAGGTTTTCCAATGTTCTTCCTTGAACATTCTTCCAGAACCTACACTCTCCCCCTTGGGATATCTCTCCCCCTTTTTGACACACATCAAAAAGAGGGAATCAAGGTCAAGAGTTTCTTCCTAATGAAAGTCTCATACCTTTCATTGAAATCCTTAATTTCCCCCTTGATACTAAACTCAATACTCAACTTAGTGACAATCCCATATCACTAATCCTCAAATGTCTTTAAGGAGTAAAAACTCCCTCTAAAAGTCAACTCCCCCTTGACCATTGCACCAACAATGTCTTGGAGAGTTTCAAACCTTTAGAAACCCGAAACTCACCTCCCACAACTGAAATTTCAGACCATAGTCGAAATTGAGCAAATTCAGTACGCCTGATCGGTCACCGGACCGATCAGGACCCCTCTGGATCGGTCCCCAGACCGTTCCAGCCTTCCCTGGATCGGTCCAGTGACCGATCCAGCCTCTGAAATCAGAGATTTCTGATTTTTCTCCCCGGGAGAAATTCAGAAACTCCTAGAAATTCCAGAAAATTCCAAAAATTATAAAATTTTGAGGGTATATTCCTCATAACATATACTATTAAGGAAAAATAGTTTTCTATGAAAATAACTTCCATTTTCAAATCTTGATACAAAGTTTGAAAAGTTTTGAAATAGCTCAAAGTTTCAAAAACTTTGTATCACTTTGTTCAATGATGAATGCTATCACTAGAAAAGCTTCATCAAGGTTTTTCAAATCAATTTCAAAATGATTTTAAACCTTTTAATTTAGGATCATAATCTTAGGGCTAAATGTACATGACTTGTACATAAGCTTTTCCTATGATCCCCCAATTTTGAATTATGTTCATCTAGGTACAAGAACTATGCACCTTGATCCTAACTCATCATCCTAATATCTCACACACATCTAAGGTGTATCAAACACATTCAAGTCAATTTTGATGTGAGATATGGGTTTAGGTCAACTTAGGCTAAGTTCTCATGCATTTTCTAAACACCAATTTGATCTCAATATCAAAATGTGCTTTTATCCTTAAATCAATTTCATTGATTATTAATGCAAGAGATGATGACATGACATGAAATAATATCATAAATGAAAACATGTGCCAATGTCATGATGTCATGGCATAAAGTATGAAACTTAACTAAAGCATGACATATAAAGAACCTAAGCTTTATCATGACATATCAAATGATAAAATTAAACATGATGTCATGACATGTGAGGGCAAATAATCATGGCAAGATTTAGCATGAATAAGACATACCTAGATTACCTATCTAAGTATCCTTAGCCTTAGTTAACACTTAAGCTTTAACCCTTGATTGCCCTAATATGCCAAAATCCTAATTTTGACACTTCTTGAACTCTAGATTCATCCATGCCACTTAAAGATCAAATTTATCCTCAAATCTTGGCATGTTTCATTTTTCCTCAAGAGTTCTCTAGATTTTCCCAAATTGTGCTAATTGAAATTAACATCATCATTTTCCATGATGGCACATTTTACTCTTCCAAGGAGTAAATATTCCATTTCATTTCAAAGGTTCCCAAAAACCTTGAAAATGCTCCTTGAGCGTCAATTTCCTCAAAGTTGGGTTAACTACCCTTCTAATCGGAGTTGACACTCTCTAACCCATCTATGGGGTAGAGAAGATGCTCCTAGGAACCCAATACCTATTTGAGCTCATTGGGTTCACTAAATACTCACTAGGGATAACTTCCCTAGCAACCCTCCTAATGACCCTCTTAGGCTTTAAAGCCTTGGTCATTTGGGACTCATCAAGATCAACTCTAGGGGTGACTCCCCTTGTGACCTTGGTGATGGTCTTCCTAGCCCTAGATTTTGTTCCATAATCGAATGGAACATTATGATAAGTGGGCTTGACCACTTGGGACTTAGGTTTGTGACCCAAACCTTTCTTGTCCTTGGACATTGGTTTTTGACCCTTAAACCCTAGAGATGACTTCTCCAAGTTCTTAAGAGCCTTTTCCAAAGTATCAAGTCTTGACCTCAAGACTTGATTCTCCTTCTCTAATGACTCAAGTTTTAATTTGTCATTGTTCTTTGAGGCATTCCTAGGCATATGTCTAGTTGATTTGGGATTCCTACCTAGGTTTTCCTTAGCCTTAAATGAGTTAATTCTAGGGTTGGCTTTCCTAATGTTATCCTTATCTAGGCTTACATGTTTGGCTCCTAAGCACATATATTGATTCCTAAGATTATCATGCTTATCATTCTTGACAATTGCAATAAAACTACTAGCATGAGTCTTATTATTATTGCAAGAATGTGCCTTAAATGTTACCTTAGGATTTGCCTTAGCTCCCCCTATCGACGTGCTCGGTCTCTTGTCCTTGTGAGATTGCCTCCCCCTCGGACATTGACTCCGATAATGTCCCCTTCGCTTGCATTGAAAACACACCACGTGCTCTTTGCCTTTGCGTATCGGGACTCCGGCTTTCTTGACCTTTGGCGCCGGTGGAGTCTTCGTAACCCTCTTTGGACACTTACTCTTGTAGTGCCCAAATTCCCTACACTCAAAGCACATTATGTATAATTTTCTAGAAATTAAAATGCTTGAGTTACCTAGGTTTGAGGATGGATGAACGCTCTCTCCTTCATCCCTTCCGGAGGTAGAAGCTTCTTCTTCTTGCTCCGAACTTGAAGAAGAACTCTCCTCTTCTTCTTTAGATGTTGAGTGGCCCTCAACTTCTAAATCCATTCCTCCATGATGTGAACTCCTTGGCTCACTTGACTCCTCTTCATGACTTGAAGTGGAGTTCTCCTCATGGAACTTTGCCAAGTTATTCCACAACTCCTTGGCATCGTTATATCCACCTATCCTACACAAAACATCATTAGGTAAAGAGAATTCAATGATTTTCGTTACCTCATCATTGATGGTTGATTGGTGGATTTGCTCCTTGGTCCACTCCTTTTTCTCTAGGATTTCTCCTTTCTTGTCCATAGGAGGCTTGAAACCTAATTGAACACAACTCCAATTTTCAAGGTTAGTCATAAGAAAATACCTCATTCTTACCTTCCAACACTCGAAGTCGCAGCACTCGTAGAAGGGTGGAAATGTGATGTCTTCTCCGAGTCGATCCATTCTCTAGCTTGTGCTCCCACGGGTGTTAATCCGACGAAGAGCGCGCCTCGCTCTGATACCACTTGTTAGGATCCTTCGTACGGAGGCTAGAGAGGGGGGTGTGAATAGTCGACCCCAAATCGTCGCGTTTCTACAAACTAGGGTTAGCGCAGCGGAAAATAACACGTAGAAACGAAGGAAAAGAAGACAAACCTCAAACAAACCGATGTAACGAGGTTCGGAGATGATACTCCTACTCCTCGGCGTGTCCGTAAGGTGGACGAGCCCTATCAATCCGTCGGTGGATGAGTCCCCGGAGAACCGGCTTATAAATGCTCCTTGTGGGTGGAGAAACCTCGCCACAATACTTGTAACAAAAAGAAGGAGTACAACAGATACAAGAAAGCAAAAGACAATATGAAACACTTGCTTGCCTTTCTTGTTGACTGGAGTGATGAAGCAGCAGCTTCACACCAGCAGCAGCTGACGAGAATCTAGTCGAGAAGCTCACGCGAAGCTTCAGCTGCGAGGAGCTCAGCAAAGCTCTGATAGCATGTAAGAGCAGAAGCTCTAGAGCACAAGAACAGAAGTTCTAAGGAGGAAGCAATGGCAGCAACGAAGCCCTGTAGCTTCTTTTATACCTGCGAAGAAAAACACGAAGGAATATAGCCGTTGCGTCGCAACGGCTAGTGCCCTGATCGGTCCACAGACCGATCAGGAGTGTGCCTGATCGGTCCACAGATCGATCAGCGCTTTCTCCCGAACTTCGCTAGCTACTGATCGTGCTCTGATCGGTCGTGGTGACCGATCAGGGTATGGCCTGATCGGTCTGCTGACCGATCAGGGCTTATTGAGTGCGGTTCCTCGCACTCCTCAAGATCGTCACCTGATCGGTCGGCAGACCGATCAGGATATCGCCTGATCGGTCTTGCAGACCGATCAGGTTCCATCCCCAGACCGATCAGTAAGCTCACAGAATCGATGCGTGCCTTCTGTTTGTTATCTGATCGGTCAGCAGACCGATCAAATACACAAGCGTATCACTGGATCGGTCTGGTGACCGATCCAGAGCTTGGTTTTTGCCCAAACCATGTCCCAAGTCTCCCAAACCAACATCCGATCAACCTTGACCTGTTGGTACATCATGCTTAGCATCCGGTCACTCCCTTGACCTGCTAAGACTCCCTACCAAGTGTCCGGTCAATCCCTTTGACCCACTTGGACTTTCCTCTTTGTGTCAAGTATCCGGTCACTCCCTTGACCTACTTGACCTTCTCAACACCAGATGTCCGATCACCCTTGATCCATCTGGATTTTCCCTTGCCCGGCTTCACTCACCAGGACTTTCACCTAGCTACACTCACTAGGGTTTTCCCCTTCACCTAACTTCACTCACTAGGATTTTCTGACTACCTGGCTTCACTCACCAGGACTTCTCCGACTGCCTGGCTTCACTCACCAGGACTTTTCCCCGTGCCAAACTCCCTGTTTGGACTTTCCGCGTGCCAAGCTACCTGCTTGGACTTTTCCAGTGCCAAGTCTCCATACTTGGACTTTTCGCGTGCCAAGCTCTCTGCTTGGACTTTTCCCGAATCAGGTCAACCAGGTCAACCTTGACCTAAGGTTGCACCTACAATCTCCCAAACACCTATTCTTGTCAAACATCAAGAATACAACTCTCTTCTCATCAAACATCGTCAAACATCAAAACACAACTCGAGTCAGGTCAACTCGAGTCAGGTCAACCTTGACCTAAGGTTGCACCAACACTTAGGAAGCGGATCATCCAGTACACTCTGAGAGAATGGGGAGATGACTTTTTCTGGTGAGCTATCACTAGTTATCATTTTAATCTTACGCTTTTCTTTGTCTGGTGCTTCACCAGAAGATTCTTGGAACACAGGCCTCCGACCCCCCTACTCCATGGGAGTGCGAAGAAAGGCTTGTGGACGTCTTGTCGGAGAAATTGCAACTGGAGAAAAATACGCATGTTCTTCTTCTTCTGGTTCTTTTCCTTTTCAATGCTCAGTGGTGGAAATCGCTGGATTATGAGCTGTTGGCATAGTAGCTCCAGTATGAGCTTGAAGTTGTTGTTGTTGCAAAGCTTTTTACACATGAGAATTAATGAGGAAATCCAGATCCTCACGGTTGATGGTGAGTAGATTTGATTTTCCGGCCTCTTCCATCCTGTAGTCTCAGATTCAGGTGAAGTTTCCCACAGATGGCGCCAAATTTGATCCTGTCTGAGAAGCTTGACAAAACGGAGAGCCGGGAGAAGAAACCTACCGCTGATGGAGAATAATACCTATGGAACGCTGATCTGAGAAACCCTAAGCGGATTCAAGAAGATGAAAACCCTGGAGTGTCCTTTCGATCAAAGATACCAATGGCGATAAAGAGATCCGATCGAAGAAAACCCAGATCCAGAGCTTCCAAGGCATCCTGCGTACAAGAGACCAACCAACACTATCGTCAGTGACCTAAGACCGAGGTGGGAATCCTTGGCTAGGCCCTCCGACACTCAAGTCAGTGATCTCTCTCGGTGTTGAAGAAGGAAGAAGAAGAAGAAGAAGAAGAATAGTAGTTGAAAATTAGGGTTATGAATGTGCACAGTGATGTGAACTTTGTTAGCTAGAGCCCTAGAGTCAATCATTTGATGATTGTATTATGGACTTGTTGTATCATATTCTATATAAATAAAAGACATTTGTTTTGGTTATTATAATTACTTGTATTGGTGCCAAATAAACTAAGTATAATAGCGTCCTTGAGTAGAAGGTTTTCACCTATATCAATCGGTTAGTTGAACCGATAGTGAGATGATATAGGGAACACTACTCTTAATCATTCCTAGTCGAGTATTAACATTCAGGGACAATGTTAATACAATAAGACTAGCATGTAGGTCAACTCGATGACTTGATCTCACAAGTCAAGGATATAGAGATATCAAGTTGACACATGGGTATATATTAAAAAATGTATACTAAATGACTCGCCATGAGAAAGTATCATGGATCGCTATATGAGTGTCATATACTTTCTCATGTGGCTATTAGTATGACTACTAGTCCTTAGACCTGAAGTCACCATTGTTCCCTACATAAGGAGTTATGTACTTTGGTTTCGTCAAATGTCACCCGTAATTGGGTGGACTATAAAGGCGATTACTGGGTATGTAACAAATTATGCGGAGGGATGTGAGTGATGTAGATGGGATCTATCCCTCCTATATGACGGCAGAGACATCGGTATTCTTGATAGAGTGAGACCACGAAGTGCATGGCCATGCCCAAATGAGTCAATATGAGATATTGAGCTCATTTGATTTAGTGAGTCTACTTGGAGTTCAGGATTTAGATTGATCAGAGGATGACACGGTCTATGCCTCACATTGATCAATCTAGATGTCTAGGATAGAAGGACACTTGTCATATTTTGTGAGGAGACATAATTAGTAGTCACAAGGTGATGTTGGATCTCAACATTCTTGTAACTTGGGTAGTAATGATGTGTTGCTAGATACCGCTCATTACTTATGCTCCTAAATGGGTTTAGGGCATTGCCAACGTTACAAGAACCTATAGGGTCACACACTAAGGACAATTAGATGGAGATTAGGTTCATATGATAAACCAAGAGGATTAGATTCATTTGATGAATCAAATTGGATTAAGAGTAATCCTAATTGGGCTAATTGAGTTGGACTCAAGTTGATTCATGTGTTCAATGAGTCTAATTTAGATTATGACTCATTGAATCAATTTAATTAAATGAATTAGATTCATTATATTAAATTGGCTTGAATTAAATGGTTGGATTAGATCAACCATGAGAGAGATTAAGTCAAGTTTGACTTGACTTGAGAGGAAGAGGAAAAGTCAAGTTTGACTTAACTTTTTGCCACATCATTAGTGAGTTGGCAAGATGTGGACCAATGATGATGCTCCACATCATCATGGTCACTTAAGTGAGATGCCACCTCATGGAGGTTACAATTCTTCACTTTAATGGCTCCACATTAATTGCACATAATGTGGAAATGGGGGTTACACCTTTTTGAAAGTGGTCGGCCACTATTGTTAGGGGATGTAATGAATTTTTCATTCAAGGCACATTCACTTCATTCTCTTCCTCAAGCTCTCCCTCTCCCTCTCCTCCTCTACCATTGCCGAGCTCCTTTGGAGTGCTAGCACACTCTAAGGCTCTCTCTCCATTGAGTTGTTTGTGTGGATACATATAGAGAGTTGTCTACGTTGACAACTTTGAGATCCGGCACCATTTGGACGAGCGGGAACGCGAAGGGCTTCGCTTCAAAGGTATAACCTTTTTCCCTTGTAGATCTAAGTGTAGATCTAGTTAGTAAATTCGCACATGTAAATTTTTGTTCTATACTCTTCGCACGGATCTGTTGGCTAGGGAGTTTCGGAGTTTTCGCGAGGCGAAAAAGCGGTTTTCGCCGTCCGAAAATCCCAACAGTGGTATTAGAGCCACGTGCGAAGGTGTGTACGAGTTTATTTTGGTTTTTAAGAAAACTAAACATTCTATGAATTTTTGTAATTTCATGATTTTTATAGTTTTAAAGGGTATTTTTCTCGTAGAAGCGAAGCACAAGTGTTTAGACACTTGTAGGCTTCGACTACCGAGAAGATTTTTCCGTTACGGCAATGTTTCGACCCAAAAATTTTTGGGACAGAGGGCTAAGGCGCTGTAGGATCGCTTAGGAGCAACTCGCGATGGTTAGATCACGGGTAGGGGTACTGCCCCTAACCCCGCAAGGGGATTTGTTCCGCGATTGCGCCCGAAATCGCTAATCGAGACCGCCGGGAAAAATTTACTCATAAAAATTGTAAAAATTATGAAAAATTACAGAAAATTATAAAAAATATATAATTTAGAATTATATATTATTTTTGTGATAGTCATGGCCCAAAAAGACCCAATATGATTGGATTTGTATTGTACTTTATAATACGGCCTGCGTGTCGTCATGTGTTTGTGTGTGCTGTATTTGATACGCGACCTGTGCGTCGTGCCTCCCTATTTATATTCTGGTTGTAAATTAGATTTAGACTCAAATGTAACTCGAGTTTCAAAATGTAATGTAAATTTTGAAGCGGTGGAAGGTCCACTCAAGACGGAGTTACGAGGAAGGCGCGAGCAACACAAGGTGGTCAAAAGGAAGGCGCTTGAGAAGCTATTGACCTTAGGTTGACCATCCGATCTTCTCATTGGATTGAGAAGATCATAGTAGGGCCATGACATAATCACAAAATTATTTAATTAATTGCTTTTGTATGTATGTGATGCATGCTAGTTAATTAAGTAATTAATTAGTACCTAACGATTAGATTAGATCTAAGTCGTGCACATGATGCACCCTTCGATTAGATTAGATCTATCGAGTATATGATACTCATCATCGTTTGGATTAGATCTAAATCACGATAACTCGTAATGCCTACCATGTCGTGATACCTACCACTACCTCGATCGCATGTTGTTGTTGAATCTGCCAAAGCAGAGCAACACATACTATCTTGGTAGGGTACGGTGGGACAATCTTGGTCCCGCCTATCAACGCATGGGTGAGTACAACTCAATTGGATCGAGTTTAACTATAGGCATTATCCAATGGTTAGTAGATAGGTCAAAATCACGTTTATATTAACTCTTGGGCGTATTAGCCAAAGCTAACTCAAGTTTTAATATAAATGCAGATTTTAATCCTATAAACAAGAGTTGCATAGAGATGTAATTTGTAATTAGTTACCTACCGATCATACTAAGTCTTGGGCGTATTGGCCAAAGCTAACTCAAGGGTTAGTATGATATGGATCTTGTCCCACATGAATTATAGAATTTAGTGGGAGCATCATTTAGTTAAAGGCCTAATTAAATGATTTAAAGAATATGATATTTATTTTCTGTTGTAGATAACCATGACGTCAAATACGAACACTTTCTCCCTGCGATCTATTCTTGAGAAGGACAAGCTCAACGGAGCAAATTTCCTGGACTAGTACAGGAACTTGAGAATAGTTCTCACCCAAGAACATAAACTGTACGTTTTGGAGCAGCCCATTCTGGAGGCTCCTCCTGCCACTGCCCCGCGAGATGACCGAGATGCTTTCAAGAAGCATCAAGATGACGCATTAGATGTGTCTTGTCTAATGCTCACGACCATGAACTCTGAGCTTCAGAAGCAAACACGAGTTAATGGCCGCTTACGATATGGTTGAACATCTTCGTCAACTGTATCAAGGTCAAGCGAGGCATGAGAGATTTGAGATCTCAAGGGCACTGTTTCAGTGCAAGATGTCAGACGGGGCTCCTGTAGGCCCATATGTACTCAAAATGATTGGGTACATAGAGAACCTACAAAGGTTGGGGTTCCCACTTGGCCAAGAGCTGGCCACTGACCTGATCTTGCAATCCTTGCGGAATAACTATAGTCAGTTCGTTCTAAACTACAACATGAATGAGATTGACAAGTCACTGCCTGAGCTGCTTAGCATGTTGAGAACTGCTGAGCAGAACCTTAAGAAGGCTAAGCCCAACACTATTCTGATGGTTCAGAAATATAAGGGCAAGGGCAAGCCCAAAGGCAAGGGAAAGTCCCAAGCCAAGGGCAAAGGCAAGGCACTGAAGCCTAAAGGAGGGGTCGCCAAGGATGCTACCTGCTTCCACTGCGGTCAGACCGGGCACTGGAAGAGGAACTGCAAGGTATACTTGGAGGATCTTAAGAAGAAGCGAAGTGAGAATTCCAATTCAGGTATATATGTTATAGAAGTTAATCTATCTATTTCTACTTCATGGGTATTAGATACTGGATGTGCTTCTCACATTTGTACTGATATGCAGGCGCTGAGAAAGAGCAGGGCATTGACAAAGGGCGAGGTGGACCTACGAGTAGGCAATGGAGCACGGGTTGCTGCTGTTGCTGTAGGGAATTACTTTCTATCTCTGCCCTCTGGGCTTGTACCAGAGTTAGTCGATTGTTGTTATGTGCCTGCATTAACTAAGAACATTATATCAGTTTCTTGTTTGGACAAGAAAGGTTTCTCGTTTACAATAAAGAACAAATTTTGTTCCGTCAATTTAAACGATATGTTCTATTGTAGTGCACCTCTGATAAACGGACTCTATATTCTAGACCTTGAAAGCCCTATCTATAATATAAATACCAAGAGGTTCAAGTCAAATGACCTGAACCAAACCTATCTCTGGCACTGTCGCTTAGGTCATATAAATGACAAGCGCTTATCCCAGCTCCATAAGGATGGTTTGCTGGACTCATTTGATTTTGAATCTTATGAGACGTGCGAGTCATGCCTACTAGGCAAGATGACCAAGACTCCTTTTAGTGGGCACAACGAAAGAGCGACTGATTTGTTATGACTTATACATAGTGATGTATGTGGCCCTTTCAATGTCACTGCTAGAGGCGGTTATAGGTACTTCATCATATTTACTGATGACTTCAGTAGATATGGTTATGTGTACTTGATGACACATAAATCTAAATCCTTTGAAAAGTTCAAATAATTCAAGAATGAAGTACAGAACCAGCTTGGCAAGAGTATTAAGATACTTCAATCAGATCGAGGTGGAGAATACCTTAGCCATGAGTTTCGTGACTATCTATCTGAGTGTGGGATTCTATCCCAACTGAATCCTCCTGGAACATCACAGTAGAATGGTGTATCTGAAAGGAGAAATCGTACCTTATTAGATATAGTACGATCTATGATGAATCACATAGATCTTCCGACATTCCTTTGGAGCTATGCTCTAGACACGGGAGCTTTTATACTCAACCGAGCTCCATCCAAGGCCATGATAAAGACACCATATAGGATATGGACTGGGAGAGATGCCCAAGTGTCTTTCATGAGGATTTCGAGATGTGAGGCCTACGTTAGACGTCAAGTCTCAGATAAATTAGGACCCAAATCCGACTAGTGCTACTTTATAGGATATCCCAAGGAAACTAAGGGATATTACTTCTACATTCCCAGTCAGCACAAGATAGTTGTGGCAAAGACTAGAGTCTTTCTAGAAAGGGACTTTGTTTCTAGAAAGACTAGTGGGAGTACATTCGATCTTGAAGAAGTTCAAGATGCGGATCCTAGCACTGAAGCCTCGATGGAAGTTGAACTGGAACCACAAAGTGTTGTGGATGATGTAGTTCCACAAAGAGTTGAGGAACAACAACCAGTTCAAGTAGACATACCTCTTCGCAGGTCTGATAGGTACGTCGTCAGCCTGAGAGATACTCATTTCTCTTGTCTGACCATGATGACATTGTGCTCATAGAGGATGAGCCTACCACCTATCAGGAAGCTGTGATGAGACCAGATTATGAGAAATGGCTAGAAGCCATGAGATCCGAAATGGAATCCATGTACACTAACCAAGTATGGACTTTGGTTGATCCACCTGAAGGGGTAAAACCCATAGGGTGTAAGTGGGTCTTTAAGAGAAAGACTGACATGGATGGACTTATCTATAAGGGTCGCTTGGTAGCTAAAGGTTTCAAGCCTATTCATGGTATTGACTATGATGAAACCTTTTCACCAGTAGTGATGTTTAAGTCCATTCGGATTATGCTTGCTATTGCAGCTTACCACGATTACGAGATCTGGCAGATGGATGTCAAAACCGCGTTTCTAAATGGAAACCTACTCGAGGATGTGTACATGACACAACCTGAGTGTTTTCTAGATCCAAAGAATACTAGTAGAGAATGCAAGCTGCATAGGTCCATTTATGGACTAAAGCAAGCTTCTCGGAGCTGGAATCTTCGATTCGATGATGCAATCAAACATTTTGGTTTCAACAAGAATGAAGATGAACCTTGTGTCTACAAGAAGGTTGTAGGGGACATAGTTGTCTTCCTCATATTGTATGTGGATGACATACTGCTCATTGGGAAGGACATCCCTTTGCTACAGTCTGTCAAGACTTGGCTAGGGACATGTTTCTCAATTAAGGACTTAAGTGAAGCATCCCGCATTCTAGGGATACAGATCTATAGAGATAGATCTAAGAGATTGCTTGGCATAAGTCAAAGTACATATATTGACAAGGTACTCCTTCGGTTTGCCATGCAGAACACCAAGAAGGAATTTTTGTCGATGCCACATGGCGTGAGTCTTTCGAAGACTCAAGGTCCCTCTTCTAGAGAGGAGAGACACCGCATGGATCAGATCCCTTATGCCTCAGCCATAGGATCTATCATGTACGCCATGCTATGTACTATATCTGATGTCTCGTATACTTTGAGCATGACGAGCAGATACCAGTCAGATCCAGGTGAAAGTCACTGGATAGCGGTCAAGAATATTCTTAAGTACTTAAGAAGGACTAAAGAATATTTCTTGATATATGGAGGTAATGATGAGCTAGCTGTAAAGGGTTACAGTGATGCTAGCTTCCAGACCCACCAGGATGATTATCGATCCCAGTCAGGGTTCGTATTTTCCATTAATGGTGGTGCTGTGAGCTGGAAGAGTTCGAAGCAGGACACGGTAGCTGATTCTACGACAGAGGCCGAGTACATTGCTGCATCAGAGGCAGCAAAGGAGGCAGTTTGGATCCACAAGTTCATCACTGAACTTGGGGTGATTCCCAGTATCGCTGACCCCATTGAGCTCTATTGTGACAACAATGGAGCTATAGCACAGGCGAAGGAACCTCGCTCACACCAGCGGACCAAACACATACTACGGTGCTTTCATCTCATTCGAGAGATTATCGAGAGAGGAGATGTGAAGATTTGTAGAGTACCCACAGAGGCTAACATCGCAGATCCCTTGACTAAGGCTTTGGCACAGAGGAAGCATGATGGTCACACTAGGTCATTGGGGCTTAGAGCCTATACTGATTGGCACTAGTGCTAGTGGGAGATTGTTAGCTAGAGAACCTAGAGCCAATCATTTGATGATTGTATTATGGACTTATTGTATCATATTCTATATAAATAAAAGGCATTTATTTTGGTTATTATACTTACTTGTATTGGTGCAAAATAAACTAAGTATAATAGCGTCCTTGAGTAGAAGGTTCTCACCTATATCAATCGGTTAGTTGAACCGATAGTGAGATGATATAGGGAACACTACTCTTAATCATTCCTAGTCGAGTATTAACATTCAGGGACAAAGTTAATGCAATAAGACTAGCATGTAGGTCAACTCGATGACTTGATCTCACAAGTCATGGATATAGAGATATCAAGTTGACACATGGGTATACATTAGAGAATGTATACTAAAAGACCCGCCATGAGAAAGTATCATGGATCGTTATATGAGTGTCATATACTTTCTCATGTGGCTATTAGTATGTCTACTAGTCCTTAGACCTGAAGTCACCATTGTTCCCTACATAAGGAGTTATGTACTTTGGTTTCGTCAAACGTCAACTGTAACTGGGTGGACTATAAAGGCGATTACTGGGTATGTAACAAATTATGCGGAGGGATGTGAGTGATGTAGATGGGATCTATCCCTCCTATATGATGGGAGAGACATCAGTATTCTTGATAGAGTGAGACCACGAAGTGCATGGCAATGCCCAAATGAGTCAATATGAGATATTGAGCTCATTTGATTTAGTGAGTCTACTTGAAGTTCAGGATTTAGATTGATTAGAGGATGACACGGTCTATGCCTCACATTGATCAATCTAGATGTCTAGGATAGAAGGACATTTGTCATATTTTTAGAGGAGTCACAATTAGTAGTCACAAGGTGATGTTGGATCTCAACATTCTTGTAACTTGGGTAGTAATGATGTGTTGCTAGATACCGCTCATTATTTATGCTCCTAAATGGGTTTAGGGCATTGCCAACGTTACAAGAACCTATAGGGTCACACACTAAGGACAATTAGATGGAGATTAGGTTCATAAGATGAACCAAGAGGATTAGATTCATTTGATGAATCAAATTGGATTAAGAGTAATCCTAATTGGGCTAATTGAGTTGGACTCAAGTTGATTCATGTGTTCAATGAGTCTAATTTAGATTATGACTCATTGAATCAATTTAATTAAATGAATTCGATTCATTATATTAAATTGGCTTGAATTAAATGGTTGGATTAGATCAACCATGAGAGAGATTAAGTCAAGTTTGACATGACTTGAGAGGAAGAGGAAAAGTCAAGTTTGACTTGACTTTTTGCCATATCATTAGTGAGTTGGCAAGATGTGGACCAATGATGATGCTCTACATTATCATGGTTACTTAAGTGAGATGCCACCTCATGGAGGTTATAATTCTTCACTTTAATGGCTCCACATTAATTGCACTTAATGTGGAAATGGGGGTTACACCTTTTTGAAAGTGGTCGGCCACTATTGTGAGGGGATGGAATGAATTTTTCATTCAAGGCACATTCACTTCATTCTCTTCCTCAAGCTCTCCCTCGCCCTCTCCTCCTCTACCATTGTCGAGACCCTTTGGAGTGCTAGCACACTCTAAGGCTCTCTCTCCATTGAGTTGTTTGTGTGGATACATATAGAGAGTTGTCTACGTTGACAACTTCGAGATCCGGCACCATTTGAACGAGCGGGAACGCGAAGGGCTTCGCTTCAAAGGTATAACCTTTTTCCCTTGTAGATCTAAGTGTAGATCTAGTTAGTAAATTCGTACATGTAAATTTTTGTTCTATACTCTTCGCACGGATTTGTTGGCTAGGGAGTTTCGGGGTTTCCGCGACGCGAAAAAGCGATTTTCGCGGCCCGAAAAAACCAACAGTACCAGCCAACGGAGAGGATTCCCCTTTTTATACCACTTCATATAACCTCCGTAGTCATGAAGTGGACCCCGTCTTGTTAGAGTTTGTTATAAGATGACGTAAGCTGCGTACTTTCGGTAAATGACTTTTAAGGAATATTTTTTGTAGTCCAGATGTACCTTCTTTGTCGTCTAGTACCTGCAAAATTGTCTGAAAACACATTTCCCGCCAAAACACGTAACACCTGTTATATAATCATATACTGCAAATATCTTCATTAACTATTTTATTTATTTCTATCCTGTTTCATAGGTCCTTTAAAGTGTTTATATCGTTCCTTCTCGCCCCTCCTGTTTTTGTTATATCATAGATAGCTTAATGCACCCATGTTCCTTGTATCAGTCAGAGCTAGGCTTAACTTGGTTTGACAAATTATTATTACCTCTCATGAGGCTCCTGGAGCAATGCTCGTCCGGGCTCCTTTATGTTTATTATTCTAACTGGCAATGGGCTATATTTGATCAAGTATCTTTTTAAGGTATTAGTCAGCCCGACCGATATTGACTTTCCTCCTAAAAGGCATGTTTCGGTCGATACTGGTCTATTCACTAGGAGGTATATCCCGGTCGATATTATCTTACCTCCTTGGAGGTATATGCTGATCGATATGGGTCTGCCTCTTTGGAGGCAAATCCCGGCCGATAGTGACCTTCCTTCTTAAAAGCATGTTTCGATCGATATTGGCCTACCTCCTTTGAGGTATATCCCGGCCGATATTATCCTACCTCCTTTGAGGTATATGCTGATCGATATGGGTCTGCCTCTTTGGAGGCAAATCCCGACTGATATTGGCCTTCCTTCTTAAAGGCATGTTTCGATCGATATTGGCCTACCTCCTTTGAGGTATATCCTGGCCGAATATTTTCCTATCTCCTTTGAGATATATGCTGATCGATATGGGTCTGTCTCTTTGTGTTAGCTAGAGCCCTAGAGCCAATCATTTGATGATTGTATTTTGGACTTGTTGTATCATATTCTATATAAATAAAGGTATTTGGTTTTTGGTTATTATACTTACTTGTATTGGTACCAAATAAACTAAGTATAATAACGTCCTTGAGTAGACGGTTCTCACCTATATCAATCGGTTAGTTGAACCGATAGTGAGATGATATAGGGAACACTACTCTAAATCATTCCTAGTCGAGTATTAACATTTAGGGACAATGTTAATGCAATAAAACTAGCATGTAGGTCAACTCAATGACTTAATCTCACAAGTCATGGATATAGAGATATCAAGTTGACACATGGGTATGCATTAGAGAATGTATACTGAATGACCCGCCATGAGAAAGTATCATGGATCGTTATATGAGTGTCATATACTTTCTCATGTGGCTATTAGTATGACTACTAGTCCTTAGACCTGAAGTCACCATGGCTCCCTACATAAGGAGTTATGTACTTTAGTTTCGTCAAACGTCACCCGTAACTGGGTGGACTATAAAGATGATTACTAGGTATGTAACGAATTATGCAGATGGATGTGAGTGATGTAGAAGGGATCTATCCCTCCTATATGACGGGAGAGACATCGATATTCTTGATAGAGTGAGACCACGAAGTGTATGGCCATTCCCAAATAAGTCAATATGAGATATTGAGCTCATTTGATTTAGTGTGTCTACTTGGAGTTCAAGATTTAGATTGATTAGAGGATGACACGGTCTATGCCTCACATTGATCAATCTAGATGTCTAGGATAGAAGGACACTTGTCATATATTGTGAGGAGTCACAATTAGTAGTCACAAGGTGATGTTGGATCTCAACATTCTTGTAACTTAGGTAGTAATGATGTGTTGCTAGATACCGCTCATTACTTATGCTTCTAAATGGGTTTAGGAGCATTGCCAACGTTACAAGAACCTATAGGGTCACACACAAAGGGCAATTAGATGGAGATTAGGTTCATTTGATGAACCTAAAGGATTAGATTCATTTGATGAATCAAATTAGATTAAGAGTAATCCTAATTGGGCTAATTGAGTTGGACTCAAGTTGATTCATGTGTTCAATGAGTCTAATTTAGATTATGACTCATTGAATCAATTTAATTAAATGAATTAGATTCATTATATTAAATTGGCTTGAATTAAATGGTTGGATTAGATCAACCATGAGAGAAATTAAGTCAAGTTTGACTTGAATTGAGAGGAAGATGAAGAGTCAAGTTTGACCTGACTTTATGCCACCTCATTGGTGAGTTGGCATTAAGTGGACCAATGATGATGCTCCACATCATCATGGTTACTTAAGTGAAGTGCCACCTCATGGGAGTTACCAAGAGTTGTGACTCTTGGTATCCCATGGAGGTTACAAACCACTTAATTAGATGAAAAGAGTTTCATTTTTGCAAGTGTAACTCCATCTTCTTCTTCCTTGGTTCTCTTCTCTCCCTCTCCTCCTCCACTACTGATCTCTAAGGTTGCTAGCACATCCTTAGAGGGTTTTCTCCATCTCTTGCTTGTGTGGATACACATAGAGAAGTGTCTACTTTGACACTTTCAAGATCCGGCGAACCGAGGACGAGCGGGATACGCGAAGGGCTTCGCTTCAAAGGTATAACCCCTTTTCCATGTAGATCTAGGAGTAGATCTCGGTATAAACTCGTATTCGTAGTTTTCGAAATTTTTCTTTGCACGGATCCGTTGGCTTTGGGGCTTTCGGGGTTTCCGCGACGCGAAAACGCGGTTTTCGTGGCCCGAAAAACCCAACAGTGGTATCAGAGCCACGTGCGAAGCTTGTACGAGTTTAGTTTTTGTTTTTATGAAAAAAATTCAGTTCTGTGATATTCTGTAATTTTATGGTTTTTAGAGTTTTTATGGGTATTTTTCTCGTAGAAGCGAAGCACAAGTGTTTCGGCACTTGTAGGCTTCGACTACCGAGAAGAATTTTTCAAAACGGCAAAGTTTCGCCCCAAAAATTTGTACGAGTTTAGTTTTTGTTTTTATGACAAAAATTCAGTTCTGTGATATTCTATAATTTTATGGTTTTTAGAGTTTTTATGGGTATTTTTCTCGTAGAAGCGAAGCACAAGTGTTTCGGCACTTGTAGGCTTTGACTACCGAGAAGAATTTTTCAAAACGACAAAGTTTCACCCCAAAAATTTTTGGGACAGTGGGCTAAGGCACTCTTGGATCGCTTAGGAGCAACTCGCGATGGTTAGATCGTGGGTAGGAGTACTGCCCCTAACCCCGCAAGGGGATTTGCTCCGCGATTGCGCCCGAAATCGCTAATCGGGACCGCCGGGAAAAATTTACTCATAAAATCTGTAAAATTATAAAAAAAATTTACATAAAATTATAGAAATATATAATTTTGAATTATATATTAATTTTGTGATTGTCATGACCCAAACGACCCAAATTGGATTTAGAAATGTGTTGTAATTCATAATACGGCCTGCGTGCCGTTATGTGATGTGCGTGCTGTATTAATTTTATTTTTATTTTATTTTCACGGCCTGCGCGTCGTGCCTTTCTCTTATATTCTGGTTATAAATTATATTTAGACTCGAATGTAACTCGAGTTTCAAAATTGTAATGTAAATTTTGAGGCGGTGGAAGGTCCACTCGAGACGGAGTTACGAGGAGGGCGCGAGCAACACGAGATGGTCAAAGGAAAGAGCTTAAGAAGCTGTTAACCTTAGGTTGACCATCCGATCTTCTCATTGGCTTGAGAAGATCGTAGTAGGGCTATGACATAATCACAAAATTATTTAATTAATTGCTTATATGTATGTGATGCATGTTTAATTAAGTAGTTAATTAGTGCCTAGCGATTAGATTAGATCTAAATCGTGCACAAGATGCACCCTTACGATTAGATTAGATCTACATCGTGTACAAGATGCACCCTATCGATTAGATTAGATCTATATCGTGTATATGATACAACATCAACGTTTAGATTAGATCTAAATCACGTCAACTCTAATGCCTACCATGCCGTGATACCTACCACTACCTCGATCGCATGCTGTTGTTGAATCTGCCAAAGCAGAGCAACACATACTATCTTGGTAGGGTACGGAGGGACAATCTTGGTCCCGCCTATCAACGCATGGGTGAGTATAACTCAATTAGATTGAGTAACTAGTTAACTCGGTTGGATCGAGTACAACTATAGGCATTCTTCCAACGGTTGGAAAGGTAGGACAAAATCACGTTTACATTAATTCTCGGGCGTATTAGCCAAAGCTAACTCGAGTTTTAATATAAATGCGGATTTTGATCATATAAACAAGAGTTGCATAGAGATGTAATTGGTAATCGTTACCTACCGATCATACTAAGTCTTGGGCGTATTAGCCAAAGCTAACTCAAGGGTTAGTATGATGTGGATCTTGTCCCACATGAATTATAGAATTCAGTGGGAGCATCATTTAGTTAAAGGCCTAATTAAATGATTAAGAATATGATATTTATTTCTGCATTTATTTCTGTTGTAGAATTGTCATAACGTCGAACACGAACATCTTCTCTCTGCGTTCTGTCCTTAAGAAGGACAAGCTCAACGGAGCAAATTTCCTGGACTGGTACAGGAACCTGAGAATAGTTCTCACTCAGTACGTTCTGGAGTAGCCCATTCCGGAGGCTCCTCCTGCCACTGCCACGCGAACAGACCGTGATGCTTACAAGAAGCATCAAGATGATGCATTAGATGTGTCTTGTCTTATGCTCGCGACCATGAACCCTGAGCTTCAGAAGCAACATGAGTTGATGGGCGCTTACGATATGGTTGAACATCTTTGTCACCTATATCAAGGACAAGCAAGGCACTGGAAGAGGAACTCCAAAGAATACCTGGAAGATCTTAAGAAGAAGAGAAATAAGATTTCTACTTCAGGTATACATGTTATAGAAGTCAACCTCTCTATTTCTTCATCGTGGGTATTAGATACCGGATGTGCTTCGCACATTTGTACTAATGTACAAGCGCTGAGAAATAGCAGGGCATTGACGAAGGGTGAGTTAGACCTACGAGTAGGCAATGGAGCACGGGTTGCTGCTATTGCTGTAGGTACTTACCATCTATCTCTGCCCTCTGGGCTTGTACTAGAATTAGATGATTGTTGTTATGTGTCTGCTTTAACTAAGAACATTATATCTGTTTCTTGTTTGGACAAGAAAGGTTTTTCGTTTATAATAAAGAACAAATGTTGTTCCGTCTATTTAAACAAAATGTTTTATTGTAGTGCACCTCTAATAAACGGATTCTATATTCTAGACATTTAGAGCCCTATCTATAACATAAATACCAAGAGGTTCAAATCAAATGACCTGAACCAAACCTATCTCTGGCACTGTCGCTTAGGTCATATAAATGGCAAGCGCTTATCCCAGCTCCATAAGGATGGTTTGCTGGACTCATTTGATTTTGAATCATATGAGATATGCGAGTCATGCCTACGAGGCAAGATGACCAAGACTCCCTTTAGTGGGCATAGCGAGAGAGCAACTGATTTGTTAGGACTCATACATAGTGATGTATGTGGCCCTTTCAATGTTGCTGCTAGAGGCGGTTATAGATACTTCATCACATTTACTGATGACTTCAGTAGATATGGTTATGTGTACTTGATTACACATAAGTCTGAATCCTTTGAAAAGTTCAAAAAATTCAAGAATGAAGTACAGAACCAGCTTGGCAAGAGTATTAAGACACTTCGATCCGATCGAGGTGGAGAATACCTTAGCCATGAGTTTCGTGACTACCTAACAGAGTGTGGGATCATATCCCAACTCACTTCTCCTGGAACACCACAGTGGAATGATGTATCCGAAAGGAGAAATCGTATCCTATTAGATATGGTGCGATCTATGATGAGTCACACAGATCTTCCGACATACCTTTGGGGTTATGCTCTAGACACGACAGCTTTTATACTCAACCGAGTTCCATCCAAGGTCGTGATAAAGACACCATATAGGATATGGACTGGGAGAGATGCCCAGGTGTCTTTCATGAGGATTTGGGGTTGTGAGGCTTACGTTAGACGATAAGTCTCAGACAAGTTAGGACCCAAATTCGACAAGTGCTATTTTATTGGATATCCCAAGGAAACTAAGGGATATTAATTCTACATTCCCAGTCAGCACAAGGTAATTGTAGCAAAGACTGGGGTCTTTCTAGAAAGGGACTTTGTTTCTAGAAAGACTAGTGGGAGCACGTTCGATCTTGAAGAAGTTCAAGATGCGAACAATAGCACTGAAGACTCGATGGAAATTGAACTGGAACCACAAAGTGTTGTGGATGATGTTGTTCCACAAGGAGTTGAGGAACAACAACCAGTTCAAGTAGACATACCTCTTCGCAGGTCTGATAGGGTACGTCGTCAGCCTGAGAGATACTCATTTCTATTGTCTGAGCATGATGACGTTGTGCTCATAGAGGATGAGCCTACCACCTATCAGGAAGCTGTGATGAGACCAGATTCTGAGAAATGGCTAGAGGCCATAAGATCCGAGATGGAATCCATGTACACCAACCAAGTATGGACTTTGGTTGATCCACCTGAAGGGGTAAAACCCATTGGGTGTAAGTGGGTCTTTAAGAGAAAGACTGACATGGATGGACTTATCTATAAGGGTCGCTTGGTATCTAAAGGTTTCAAGCAGATTCATGGTATTGACTATGATGAAACCTTTTCTCCAGTAGCGATGTTTAAGTCCATTCGGATCATGCTTGCTATTGCAGCTTACCACGATTACGAGATCTGGCAGATGGATGTCAAAACCGTGTTTCTGAATGGAAACCTACTCGAGGATGTGTACATGACACAACCTGAGGGTTTTGTAGATCCACAGCATACTAGCAGAGTATGCAAGCTGCATAGGTCCATTTATGGACTAAAGCAAGCTTCTCGGAGCTGGAATCTTCGATTCGATGATGCAATCAAACAGTTTGGTTTCATCAATAATGAAGATGAGCCTTGTGTCTACAAGAAGGTTGTAGGGGATATAGTTGTCTTCCTCATATTGTATGTGGATGGCATACTACTCATTGGGAAGGACATCCCTATGCTTCAGTCTGTCAAGACCTTGCTAGGGAGTTGCTTCTCAATGAAGGACTTAGGTGAGGCATCCCGCATTCTAGGGATACAGATCTATAGAGATAGATCTAAGAGAATGCTTGGCCTAAGTCAGAGTACTTACATTGACAAAGTACTCCTACGGTTTGCCATGCAGAACTCCAAGAAGGGATTTCTGCCGATGTCACATGGCGTGAGTCTTTCGAAGACTCAAGGTCCCTCTTCTAGAGAGGAGAGAGACCGCATGGATCAGATCCCTTATGCCTCAGCCATAGGATCGATCATGTATGCCATGCTATGTACTCGACCTGATGTCTCATATGCTTTGAGCATGACGAGCAGATACCAGTCAGATCCAGGTGAAAGTCACTGGATAGCGGTCAAGAATATTCTTAAGAACTTAAGAAGGACTAAAGAATATTTCTTGATATATGGAGGCGATGATGAGCTAGCTGTAAAGGGTTACAGTGATGCTAGCTTTCAGACCGACCAGGATGACTATAGATCGCAGCCGGGGTTCGTATTTTGCATTAATGGTGGTGCTGTCAGCTGGAAGAGTTCGAATCAGGATACAATAGCTGATTCTACAACAGAAGCCGAGTACATTGCTGCATCAGAGGCAGCAAAGGAGGCAGTTTGGATCCGCAAGTTCATCACTGAACTTGGGGTGGTTCCTAGCATTGCTGACCCCATTGAGCTCTATTGTGACAACAATGGAGCTATAGCACAGGCGAAGGAACCTCGCTTACACCAGCGGACCAAACACATACTACGGCGCTTCCATCTCATTCGATAGATCATCGAGAGAGGAGATGTGAAGATTTACAGAGTACCTATAGAGGCTAACATCGCAGATCCCTTGGCCAAGGCTTTGGAACAGAGGAAGCATGATGGTCACACTAGGTCATTTTGGCTTAGAGCCTACACTGATTGGCACTAGTGCTAGTGGGAGATTGTTAGCTAGAGCCCTAGAGCCAATCATTTGATGATTGTATTTTGGACTTGTTGTATCATATTCTATATAAACAAAGGTATTTGGTTTTTGGTTATTATACTTACTTGTATTGGTGCCAAATAAACTAAGTATAATAACGTCCTTGAGTAGACGGTTCTCACCTATATCAATCGGTTAGATGAACCGATAGTGAGATGATATAGGGAACACTACTCTTAATCATTCCTAGTCGAGTATTAACATTCAGGGACAATGTTAATGCAATAAGACTAGCATGTAGGTCAACTCGATGACTTGATCTCAAAAGTGATGGATATAGAGATATCAAGTTGACACATGGGTATGCATTAGAGAATGTATACTGAATGACCCGCCATGAGAAAGTATCATGGATCGTTATATGAGTGTCATATACTTTCTCATGTGGCTATTAGTATGACTACTAGTCCTTAGACCTGAAGTCACTATGGCTCCCTACATAAGGAGTTATGTACTTTAGTTTCGTCAAACGTCACCCGTAACTGGGTGGACTATAAAGGCGATTACTGGGTATGTAACGAATTATGCAGAGGGATGTGAGTGATGTAGATGGGATCTATCCCTCCTATATGACGGGAGAGACATCGATATTCTTGATAGTGTGAGACCACGAAGTGCATGGCCATGCCCAAATGAGTCAATATGAGATATTGAGCTCATTTGATTTAGTGTGTCTACTTGGAGTTCAAGATTTAGATTGATTAGAGGATGACACGGTATATGCCTCACATTGATCAATCTAGATGTCTAGGATAGAAGGACACTTGTCATATATTGTGAGGAATCACAATTAGTAGTCACAAGGTGATGTTGGATCTCAACATTCTTGTAACTTGGGTAGTAATGATGTGTTGCTAGATACCACTCATTACTTATGCTTCTAAATGGGTTTAGGAGCATTGCCAACGTTACAAGAACCTATAGGGTCACACACAAAGGGCAATTAGATGGAGATTAGGTTCATTTGATGAACCTAAAGGATTAGATTCATTTGATGAATCAAATTAGATTAAGAGTAATCCTAATTGGGCTAATTGAGTTGAACTCAAGTTGATTCATGTGTTCAATGAATCTAATTTAGATTATGACTCATTGAATCAATTTAATTAAATGAATTAGATTCATTATATTAAATTGGCTTGAATTAAATGGTTGGATTAGATCAACCATGAGAGAGATTAAGTCAAGTTTGACTTGACTTGAGAGGAAGATGAAGAGTCAAGTTTTACTTGACTTTATGCCACTTCATTGGTGAGTTGGCATTAATTGGACCAATGATGATGCTCCACATCATCATGGTTACTTAAGTGAAGTGCCACCTCATGGGAGTTACCAAGAGTTGTGACTCTTGGTATCCCATGGAGGTTACAAACCACTTAATTAGATGAAAAGAGTTTCATTTTTGCAAGTGTAACTCCATCTTCTTCTTCCTTGGTTCTCTTCTCTCCCTCTCCTCCTCCACTACTGATCTCTAAGGTTGCTAGCACATCCTTAGAGGTTTTTCTCCATCTCTTGCTTGTGTGGATACACATAGAGAAGTGTCTACTTTGACACTTTCGAGATCCGGCGAACCGAGGACGAGCGGGATACGCGAAGGGCTTCGCTTCAAAGGTATAACCCCTTTTCCATGTAGATCTAGGAGTAGATCTCGGTAGAAACTCGTATTCGTAGTTTTCAAAATTTTTCTTTGCACGGATCCGATGGCTTTGGGGCTTTCGGGGTTTCCGCGACGCGAAAACGCGATTTTCGTGGCCCGAAAAACCCAACACTTTGGAGGCATATCCCGGCCGATATTGGCCTTCCTTCTTAAAGGCATGTTTTTATCAATATTGGCCTACCTCCTTTGAGGTATATGCTGATCGATATGGGCCTGCATTTTTGGAGGCATATCCCGGCCTATATTGATCTTCCTCAAAAGCATGTTTCGATCGATATTGGCCTACCTCCTTTGAGATATATCCCGGTCGATATTATCCTACTTACTTGGAGATATTTTCTGACCGATATTGATCTATCTTCTCCGTTTGACTATCTCCTTTTCCCTTCCTTATCAGGAATCCATAAAACCTAACACATATCAACGGTAATCTCCCCTTCATGGAGTCGTCGAGTTTCCAGGAACCTCTGCAATGAATTGCAGACATGATCAGTGACTCCCGTATCTATACACCAGGTACCGGTAGATAACCCCACTAAACATGTTTCAACCACTAGAGAAATTAATATACCTTTATTGTTCTCCTTTCTGCGAGGGCAGTCCACTTTCCAATGTCCAAACTGTTTGCATGTGAAGCACTTGCACTTCGGCTTCTTCACACCTGCATGCAGCCTAATCCCTAGAGATTGATTCACTTTCTTTGCTGAACCAACTTGTTTCTTTTTCTTCTTTCTGCCTTTCGGTTTAGAAGTGGAAACATTTTCAACAATGTGAATTTTGAGAACTTTGACGAAATAACCCTTCTACTGCTTAAAGTTCTGTCAGAAGTTCTGCCAACGAATAAACCCTTTTGTTCATGTTGTAGTTCAGGTGGAACTGCACAAAACTTTTAGGCAGCGTTTGGAGAATGATATCGACCTGGGTTTCCCCATCGATTTCTGCTCCAAGTACTTCCATCTCATTCAAAAGAGCCGTCATTTTGAGAATATGATCCTTTATGGGTGTCCCCTCAGTCATGGTGGTCGTCATCAAGTTTCTCATAGCCTCCTGCCTAGCAGCCCGATTATGGTGTCCGAACAGTTCCTTGAGATTGCGCATCATGTCATAAGCGGTAGGCATGGTCTGATGTTGATGTTGTAGCACATTTGACATAGAAGCCAAAATGTAACACCACGCTATCTCATCTGCCCTGTCCCATTTCTTATGATACTCAATCTCCTGTTCACTAGAATCGCTATTAGGCCAGCTTGGACAGATCTCAAAAAGTACGAACTTGTAACCTTCAGTAGTTAAGACAATGTCCAAGTTTCATTTCCAATCAATGTAATTGGGACCAGTAAGTTTATTTTCTTTCAATATAACTACAAGAGGATTGAAAGTCATTTGAAATCCTAAGAATCACAAAATATTTGGTCAAAATTTTAGAATTTAAAATAATATTGATTCCTCAAACAATATCATTTAAATTCACCAACACCTCAAAACACCGTGAATTTTGTATTTCACGATAATGTGGACGTATACAAATTCAAACATTTGTAAGAGGGGGGTTTACCCATTAATTTTATTATCTTGTCAACCTAACTTTATGACAAATAAAATTAATAGTTGATTTTTCTTCGGTCATATAATTAATAACAGTGACTCCGATTGGGAGGATACTATTAAATGCGCCTAAGTGTATACCATTACTTGATACTTAGTCCATTAAATAGGATTGTGTCCCTTCAGATGGAGAAGTTTACACAAACCTAAATAATTTTCTATAATCATCCATAAAGGGAGTTTGATCTAGTGATCCACAAACAAACTTATCCGATGTGGAGGAAGACACTCAAAGACAACGTGCAAATTTGAATGCATCACTTACAAACCAGTAATGGAGACCGTGGAATTTAAATAATTCCTCTCCCACTTAGTTATTTAAAACGATGAATTTTAACATGCACACACACACAACACATATAAACATCATAAAAGGCAATAAATATAAAAAATAATTTTCCAACTATTATGGCCTCATCCATAGCTATCCTCCGTGTGCCACCAACCCTAGCCGCCACCAACGAGTCATGTCGTCGTGCCTATCTTGCTTCCTTTTCCATTGCCCTCAAATAGCACCACACCTCGCAAGGATACGATCCGCGACAAAAATAAAATTTTACATTTATCGATCCTATATTCCACAAGGGAATGTACATGTAATCTAGATCGAACAGAATGTAAAATCCTAAAACTAATACAGCTCATGTTGTATTTAATAATTACAATCATGCACGCACATAAAATGCTCTCGACATGCCCGAGGGTCCAAATCACACACAAACATAATAGGGCCATAATAGTTGGAACTAGGATGCCTGCAACCTATTTGCACATCCTACTATTATCCTGCCTAAATTTATGTATGAAAAGTGCATAATTTAACTGAAAACCAAACACACAGAGGCAGAAAAGTAGCTCTGATACCAATTGTTCGCGCTACTTGGAATTCTGTTCTGTTTCCCCTGTACAAAAAATTGTGCAAGCACAGAACTTTTCCTAGCAACCCATGTGCTTTTCAGAAGTTAAACTTGGATTGCAAACTTGATTAAATATCTATTTCAAGGATTGGCTTCCGAATCTTTGGCGAGGCACTCGACCTTCTTGGGTATGGGATCATCCACCACTTCCTAGTCAAAGCCTTTAAAAGAAATTGAATATTTAAACTCCTTACAGTAAACCCTAGGTTAAACTACAGAGACCTCAATCAAAGCACAAGATCGCTAGCCTCATGTGTTGGTACTTCAGGATCCATACAAAGGAAAAATAAACTAGTACACAGCGGAAATAATTAACTAGTTATACCTTTCTTTGTAGCTTAAAGTGATGTATGCCCAAGGGCGAAGATAGGAGAGATCAGTTATCACTTCCGGAAGGCCCAATTACAAGACTGCGGGCAAAGCGTTTCAAGGAAGCACTAAATGGGCTAGTCAAAAAACATTGGGAGGATATACGAACCAAGGCGCATCTTCACTCTCACTCATCCATCTTTTTACTTCCTCACTTACCTTCTACTCATAATCACATACATTCCATCTTAGTTTCCCATTCCAAGTAAGCTTCTGGGTCATTTCTTCCTTGGAAGGTTTGAATTTTCATCTTAATCCCTCCTAAATCATTATTTCTTCTAGTTCTGTTTCTATCTCCTGGATATCCAATCCTACCCCGATTGTAGTTTTACTCATCAAAGTCTTCCACAATAACCTCTTCATCTTCTTCGACATCAATCCCTTGGGCATGTCTTCATTGTGGTCTAGTAATACGATCTTGTTGATGTCTTCTTGGTGTCCCATCCTCCACTCGATCTAACCTCTCATGGATAGATTCTAATTCCACCCTCATCATCCGTTGCATCTCCCCCTCAATGCTTGTAATTGCAGGTTCGGAAGTGGCCAAGCCCCCTCATTTGCTCCATCCTCCTGGTTGTTGGACATGGCTGCAAAATGAAAGAAAACCTCACAAGCACTCAACTCACGTTTGGGTGGTAGCTCTCAATTGATGATATCTCTCAGTTCTTGATCAAACTCTAGAACAAATCAGAATATCACGTAGCAATTCAAAAGATACCACCAAAACTTATGATGACATAATTTTAAGAGAAAATGAAAGAGTAGAAGTTTGAGAATAAGGAAAACAAGAAAAGAATTGTTGAAGACAATTTACTTCGATTCACACAAGTAGCCCTTTTTTTTTATTTTTTCTACGCTTTCTTCTTCTTCTTTTTTTCGTCTTTTCGTTGCGCTCTTCTTCCTTTTCCCCATGATTTTTTTTTTGTTTTTGGATGAATAACAAGTAAAGATAGATTTGTACTTGCCTTTGAACCGAAGCTCTGATACCAGATGATACGAACCCCACCAACAAATGTGATGGAACCCGAGACAAAGGTGGATAGAACCCCAAGAACTAAATGACAAGAGTGTGAGTCTTGACCCGTAACCTAGAGCTGGCACGAACCAAGCCTGTGAAGGAAAGAAACGCCATACTCGGGGTGATAAGTTTTGATGGTTTGAACGCCACGAGAGTAAACTCGATATGTTCAGAAAGTCCTTTCAAGAACTAAGAGAGCATACAATCTCACCAAAAACTAAGTTGATTCATACTAAAACGAGTTAACAAGGAAAAGTACAAGATAAGTTCACTCACAATTAGAGTCCCAATGTTGCATGTCTCATGCAAGCAATCTAGGAACCCAAAACAAAATAAATGCATGCACAATTAGAGTCCCAAGTTGCATGCTTCATTAAACAATCTAAAATACTTAAGTCTTCATGCATGAACGAGTTCCCATGCTTATTAGCGTTCTTCCATTAAGCACGACCAGTCATGTATGGTTATGTCCGATTACGTGGATTAGGCCACGACTAGCAGTTGGGATTATCTTGGTCTCTCCTTGCTCATAGTCCTCCCAATATTTTTTGACTAGCCCATTTAGTGATTCCTTGAAACGCTTTGCCCGCAGTCTTGTAATTGGGCCTTCTAGAAATGATAACTGATCTCTCCTATCTTCAGCCGTTAGGCATACATCATTGAAATGCTTACATCATTCAGCCTGCAGAAGCTTACTTGGAATGGGAAACTAAGATGGAAATGGTGTTTGACTGTCATGAATTCTCAGAGTTTAAACAGGTGAAGTTAGCTGCCATTGAATTCACTGATTATGCTATTGTTCGATGGGATCAAGTGGTGATGACTCGGAGAAGGAATAGAGAGAAACCTGTGTCCACTTGGGAGGAGATGAAAGTGCTCATGAGAAGGAGGTTTGTACCCAGCCATTATTATAGAAGCTTATATCAGCGCCTTCAAAGGTTATCTCAAGGCTCCAAAAGTGTGGATGAATATTTCAAGGAGATGGAGTTGTCCATGATCCGAGCTAATATCGATGAAGATCGGGAAGCCACCATGGCCAGGTTTTTACATGGTTTAAATCCAGAAATTGCTGATATTGTTGAATTGCAGCATTATGTTGAGCTGTCAGATATGGTCCACCAAGCACAAAAAGTGGAAGAACAACTCAAGAGGAGAGGATTGGCTAGGAAGGGACAACCAATGACTACTCACGGCTCATGGCGGGCATCTCCAAGAAAGGAGGAACAACATCAAAATAAGCCAAAGTTTGAACCCTTCAAAAAGCCCAAACCCACACCATCTACTACTCAAGGTAACCGCGAGCCCATTTCCTCCAAAACTCATGATATCAAGTGTTTTAAATGTCAAGGGCATGGCCATAGAGCTAGTAAATGTGTGAACAAAAGGGTGATGGTAATAAACGCCCAAGGTGAACTTGAGTCAGAAGATGAGGATGAAATAGTTGAAGGAGTGCCACAAAAAGAGGATAGTGATGATGAACAATATGCTGTTATTGGAGACTTATTGGTGGCCCGACGAGTTCTCAATCTACAAGCTAAGGAGGAAGAAGGTAATCAAAGGGAGAATTTGTTTCATACCCATTGCTTTATCAATAACAAGATTTGCAGTGTTATTATTGATGGGGGGAGTTGCACCAATGTGGCAAGTACTGATTTGGTGGAGAAATTATCACTACCAACTCGGAAACATTCGCGACCTTATCGACTCCAATGGCTAAACGATTGCGGAGAAATCAAGGTAACAAAACAAGTCTTGGTAGCAATCTCTATTGGAAAATATGAAGATGAGCTGTTGTGTGACGTGGTTCCCATGCATGCATGCCATCTATTGTTGGGAAGACCTTGGCAATTCGATCGAAAGGTAACACATGATGGCCTCACAAATAGGTATAGTTTTACTTTGAAAGGACAACCTATTATTCTTGTACCATTTACTCCAAGACAAGTTATAGAGGACCAGTTGAGACAACAAAAAGCAAATGAAAAGAAGAAAGAAAAAGAAATTGAGAGAAAAAAAGTCGAGGAAAAGAAAAATGAGAGGAAAGAAAATGAGAAGAAAGAGACAAAAGAAGTGGGCAAGGAAAAAAAAGGAGAGAGAAAGAAAAATAGTTTTTATGCAAAAAAAAAAAAAAAGTGAGATCAAAGGTGCTTTGTCTTCAAATCAACTGCCCCTTATCCTTTTGTATAAGGAGGCACTCCTGAGCACTAACGACCTTAACAGTTCTTTACCTAGTGTTATTGTTTCTCTCTTACAGGAATTCGAGGTGGTCTATCCTGAAGAGGTTCTGCATGGTTTACCTCCAATTAGAGGAATTGAGCACCAAATTGACTTCATACCCGATGCATCCATTCCAAATCGACCTGCCTATAGAAGCAATCCAAAGGAAGCAAAGGAACTTCAGAGGCAAGTTAATGAATTATTAGAAAAGGGGTATATTCGAGAAAGCATGAGCCCTTGCGTCGTGCCTGTGTTACTCGTTCCCAAGAAGGATGGAACATGGAGGATGTGTGTGGATTGTCGAGCCATCAACAACATCACGGTAAAGTATCACCATTCAATTCCTAGGATTGATGAGATAGTAGATGAGATAGGATAGTATCTTTTCTCTTTTAGAAATATGAGAGGCATCTCTATTTCTCATCTTAGTTTCCCATTCTAAGTAAGCTTCTAGGTCATTTATTCCTTGGAAGGTTGGAATTTTCATCTTAATCCCTCCAAAATCATTATTTCTTCTAGTTCCGTTTCTATCTCCTCGATATCCAATCCTGCCCCGATTGTAGTTTTGCTCATCAAAGTCTTCCACAATAACCTCTTCATCTTCTTCGACATCAATCCCTTGGGCATGTCTTTGTTGTGGTCTAGTAATACGGTCATGTTGATGTCTTCTTGGTATCCCATCCTCCACCCGATCCAACCTCTCATGGATAGATTCTAATTCCGCCCTCATCATCCGCTGCATCTCCCCCATTAATGCTTGTAATTGCAGGTTCGGAAGTGTCCTAGCCCCCTCATTTACTCCATCCTCTTGGTTGTTGGACATGGCTGCAAAATGAAAGAAAACCTCACAAGTGTTGGTGCAGGAAGCATCTGACGATCGAACCAGAGTTTTGATAATGGCAAAAGGATTCAAAGTTAAGGTGTGTTGTTATCTGATATGTTGATTGAGCTTTTCAGGAAAGTCCTAAGTATACTTAAGCAAAAGTCCTAGCTACGGTTAGGCAAGTGGAAAACCCTAGGAGGCGGTAACCTTAGGTCCTAGGGGGTGGTATCCCTAGGCGGAAAGTCTTGGTAGGTCTGAGTCTTCGGGCAGAAATCCTAGGGGGTGGTAACCCTAGGTAGAAATCCTGGTGTCGTGAACCAGGTGGAAGTCTGGACGAGTCGTGGAGCGGGCGTCCAGCATGAAGACCGAAAGATTCGAGCACCGTGCAAAAGTCTAGTCGGTCTAAAGGACCGAACTGGCAAAAGGTAACTTCTCCTGAGTGAAGTAGGTGAGTACGCATTCCCCGGAAAAGGGAACAGTAGGCGTCGGTTCGACCTAGGGTTTCCGACCGGAAATCAGAAGTCAGAACCGGATAGTCTAAAGACTGTCAATTTATTTACTTATATATCATCTACTATATTCTAACTCTGTTTTGTAGGAGAATATTTCTAACAATTTCTGTGCAGGGTCAGAATTGACCGGGATCGGTCGACCGAACTAGGTTATCGGTCGACCGAACCCCCAAGCAGCTGATCAGACTTCCAATGAGTGGACCGGGCTTGAGCAGGGGATCGGTTGACCAATCAGGGATTTCGGTCGACCGAACCGGGGATAAGACTTGACCAGATCAAAGTAGAGAAAGCGGATCGGGCAGAATGGATAGGAGGAGATCGCCTGATCGGTCGACCGAACCGAGGATCGGTCGACCGATTCGCCTCGGTTCAAAGCTGATCTCGAACTTCAAGGATTTGGATTAGATCCATAAAGGCTATAAAAGGGGCCTCGGGCTGCAGCTTCAGGATTCATCTCAAACAAAACCAACTGTGCACGTGTACGCTGCTACGAACACTCAAACAACGCTCTACTGCTCCGACAACTGACGGCTAATGTTCTTCTTACTTTTTGTCGGTATTCTTTATTCTGCATATTGTAATTTAAAGTTTTAATTTTTAAACACTATTATAGTTATTGCCCAATGTAAACGCTCAACGAGTGTGGGCCTTGGAGTAGGAGTCGCATTAGGCTCCGAACCAAGTAAATAACTTGTGTTCGCGATTGCTTTTCTTTTAATTCCGTTGCTTATTACTCGTTCGTTCTCCGAATCCTAAACGCGTGAAAGCCACGAGCGCTATTCACCTCCCCTCTAGCACTTTTGATCCAACAATTGGTATTAGAGCGGGGTCGCTTTGATTTGGTTCAATCACCAATCAAGCATTCTAATCGTGGTGATTTCATTTTTTTCGGAATCGGTATTCTTATCGTCTTCCGATCTTAATTCTTTTATAATCGGATTTGTCTTGAAGTTGGTGCAACATCACTCGAGATTGCACTTTATTTTTACTGTTATACCGCACTACTAATCCAGGATCATGTCGTGGGACAATCTTTTCATTTTTTTTTCATGTGCAAGTTTTCAAATGGCCCGACAAGAAGTCTACAGCACAGTCCATCTCCCGCTCTTCTCCGGTGAAGACTTCGGCTACTGGAAAGGGCGAATGGAGTCGTACCTGCAAACCCAGTTCGAAGTCTAGATGATCACCAAGACAGGCCTCGAAATCCCACTTGACGACACGGGCAAATTAGTATCATACCAGAACTATGACACATCCTTAATAAAGAAAGTAGAGGAGAACACAAAGACAACCTGCATACTCCAATGTGGTCTGACAAGGGAGGAACTCAATATAGTAGGACCGTTCTCAAGTGCAAAGGAGCCATGGGAAAAGCTAATCGAACTACATGAGGGCACATTAGAAACCAAGGTAAGTAAGCGAGATCTGCTTTTCAATAAATTATATAATATCAAAATACAGGAAGGAGAAATAGCAAGCCAGCTTCATGCCAGAATTCAAGACCTGCTAAATGGACTCCACGCAATAGGACAGAAAGTGGAGAATAGAGATGTAATAAGGTATGCACTCAATGCCTTCCCTAGGAATACCTTGCGGGCATCCATGGTAGATGCGTACAAGGTATCCAAGGACTTATCTTCAATTAAATTAGATGAACTCTTCTCTGAATTTGAATTACATGAGCAGACTAATGCACACCCGGTCGAGAAGGGTATAGCTTTGGTTGCAGGTAGTAGCAGAACACGCGAACCAAGATTAAAGCGCAGAATCGAACCTGAGTCAGAAGATGAAACTGACTCAGACGATGAAGACGAAGAACTTATGGCTGAACTCGTCAACTTAGTAAGGAAACTCTACAAGAAGAAGAAAGGCTTCAACAAGAAGGACCTCAAGAAGGCAATTCAACCCAAGGAGGCTCAACCGAAGTCAAAGGCAAAATTTGAAGTGACATGCTATGGCAGCAATTAGAAGGGGCACATCAAAGCCAACAGCCCAAATAAAAAGGATGCAAAGAAGCAGCAACGGAGAAAGAAGGCTCTGAAGGCGACCTGGGACGAGTCATCCTCGGAAGAATCCGACGACGAAGAACTCGAACAAACGAGTTTTCTCACAATGACGGCCCAGGACTGCATCAATGGATCCGAAAGCGAGGATAAATCGGAAGATGAGTCCGAGAGAATCCACGGATTCGTATCCGTTTCCGAAGGGCATGACCCCGCTGTAAGTATCCCACGTTTACACAATTTAGTAAATTATTTAATGTGAAAATTAGCAAAATCAAATATTAGGATCAAGTCACTTCTAAAGGAGGTAACAACTCTTAAAGAAGTGATTAACTTCAAATCCTTGTCTGACTCAGTTCAGACTGGAAACTCAACTCAAGTCCAAAAACATGAGAAAGAAAATTCAAGTCTGAAAACTCAGGTCAAGGATTTGAAGAAAATGTTGGAACAATTTTCTTTGGGCTCCAAGAACCTTGACCTAATTCTTGGAAAATAAAGAGCCGTTTACAATAGATATGGATTAGGATTTAAAACTAAAATGAAATATCGATCATATCTAACTTTAGTGAACATACCAAATAATAAGATAGTCCAAGCATGAGTACCTAAGTCCAACTTGGTCAATCAAGTTGGACTTAGTCAATATTGGGTCCCCAAAGATCAAGTACATTACCTTGATAGACCATATCGAGGCTATGATCCAGGGGAAGCCAATAGAAAAACTATCTTAATAAATAAATAAATTTGATTGATGATTGTTTATTTATTTTACTTGTATTATGCATTTTTAGATTAGGACAGCATAAGGACTAAGGCGTAATTTACACTTGGTTAGTTAAACCTAGGGATTTCAAAAGGGAAATTAAATATATATTTTCTTTGAAAGGCTCTGTCTAGAAGTGGTGGATGATCCCATAACCAAGAAGCCTAGTGCCTCGCCACAGCCTGGGAGCTAATCTTTGAAATGTACATTTAATTAACCAATTGGAAAACCTAAGTTTAACTCAAATGTAAATTAATCCTTAGAAATAATCTAAATTAAAAGATAACTATCTCACAAAACTACCTAAGATTCTCTGTTAACCTAGAATCAGGTGAGATAGATCTAAGTTAAACTTAGTCAAATTCAAATAATTAATTTAACTTAATAATTAATTCAACTTAATTCAAATAATTAATTTAACTTAATAATTAATTCAACTTAATTCAAATACTTAACTTAATAATTAATTCAACTTAATTCAAATAATTAACTTAAATTAAGTCAACTTAATTCAACATAATTAATTTAACTCAATAATTAATTCAACTTAATTCAAATAATTAATTTAACTCAATAATTAATTCAAATAATTAATTTAACTTAAATCCAAATAATTAATTCAACTTAATTTAAATAATTGACTTAAATTAAGTCAACTTTATTCAACCTAATTCAAATACTTAAATTAACTTAATTTAATTAACTTTACTAAAACTAACTTAACCCCAATTAATCTAATATCTCATCTCACAACCACCCATAGGGATACCATGACTTTGATCATTTAGAATGGGTGAGATGGAACATTAAGTTGATTTCAATCAAACCATCTTCTAAATCCATTAAATTGACCCAAATCAATACCTTATGTAGGAACATAAAGATTTGGACCATTGGATGCTACAAAGTGGATGCTCCAGACATATGACTGGAGATAGATTGAAATTCAGTAAGATGAAACTCAAGAACCTAGGGTCGGTTGAGTTCGACAATGACGGAACCCTTAAGGTAATTAGAATAGGTAATATCCAGTTAAATTTTGAGTTTTATATTCGAAAAGTGTTATTGGTTGAATAGTTTAGTTTCAATTTATTTAGTATTAGCCAATTATGCGACTCAGGTTATCTAGTCACATTTTCAAAAACTTAATGCATAATTAAGAATATTAAAAATCCTGAAACCACACTTAAGGGAATTAGGAAAAAGAACATTTATACTATAGACCTACCTGTTGGAGCAATCCCAATGGTCCATGGGACCATGTGTTTTGATGTTTGGGCAAAGGGTTTAAGTTAGATTCACCCTTGTATTTGATATGTGTACTTGAGTTGTGCAGGATTGTAGGATACACATGTGACTCAGGTTGATGGCTTCGGGTCCAGTGAAGGATGGCATTGGGGATGAGCCGCGGGCTTGTATGCATCCGAGGGACGAGAGCCATAGGAAGTAGGCTTGAAGGAAAGAGGTCAAGGCTGCAAAGAAGCGTCAAGTGAGTCGTAAGGGTGAGGGTCCGAGTGCTGAGAGAATGTACTCGGGTACCAGTCGACTGCTGGTTTCACCAGTTGACTGGTAGCGAACAGAATATTTCTGTTTGCTTAGTCAGTGTGGAGCAGTCGACCGCTAGTTTTGGCAGTCGATTGGTATCGAGCCGTTGGGATGTAACGGTAGAATTTCCACAAAGGGCAATCGACTGCATGTTTTGGCAGTCGACTGGTAGGCGGGGTTTCCAACCCACGACCTATATAACCAAGGCTTGAAAGCTTGGTTATCCCTGACGAAATTAGTGGTGGCAAACCCTAATTAGTAGTCTACTTGTTCTCAAGAGTCTTGTGAGTGTTGTGGTGAGGTTTCTCCACCCATAAGGAGCTACTTGAGATAGCTAGAGTTTGCCGGGGGCTAATCCACCGATGGATCGGGATCGTCCACCTCAAGGACACACCGTGGAGTAGGAGCCCTAATCTCCGAACCACGTTAAACAACGTGTTAGCAGTTTGCTTGTTTCTTTCCTTTAGTGTTTACCTTGTTTGTTTTTGTATTATTCCGCTGCACAAGCTAACAATAGTATAGGAAGCTATCGATTTGGGGGTGCCGTCTATCCAACCCCCTTCAAGCCGGCCACTGATCCCCCTACAAGTGGTATCAGAGTGAGGTTCGCACTTCACCGGACTAACCACCGAGAAGAGCAACTACAAGAAGATGACCGGCTTGATTGAACCTCCAAAGTTTGAAGGAGGAAGCCTTGGGGACATCACATTTTGGATGATGAAGATGGAAGTCTTCTTCGACACGGATTGGGACATCATGATGGTGATCAAGGACCCGTTCGGAGTCCCAAGAGATAGGAAAGGGAAGAGACTCCGACCATGTCATTTGACAGAGGAGCAACCTCACGATCAAAGGCAAATGATGAGGTAATATCTATGTTAATTGATATTTTGCCTAATGATGTGATGAGTCGTATAGGTAAATACGAGAATGCCCACAATTTTTGGAGCAAATTGAAAATGGTTCTAGGGGAAGAATCTAAACCTACACAAGAAGAAGAAGAACCCAAGGAGATGAGTTTAATTGCTCAAGTTGAAGAGCAAATGGAAGTTGAGTCATGCTCAACATCCGAGGAGGAAAAGGAAGATGAGGTAGCATCTACATCCTCAGTGGTTGAAGAATCCAAGATAAGTGAAGAGGATGAAGAAGAGGTCTTGAAAGTGGTCAACCTAGCAAGCACCTCCACCGAAGCAAAGTCAAAGGACCACATTGTATACTTCGGGTGCAATGAAAAGGGACACTACAAGAGTAGATGTCCATTAAGTAAGAAAGAGGTATCTCCTAAACTCAATTCAATTTCTTTAGAATCTAATTTGAGTTGTAGGAAGAAGAAGGAGAAGAAGCACATTAGTGGGCTTCACGTGTGGAGAAATGGGACACTACCACACCAAATGCCCAAAGAAGAAAGAAATCAAGAAGTTGGTGCATTTGAAGAAGGAGGAGAAGAAGTGGAGGAAGAATGGAGGCTCATATCAAGGGGGAGCTTCAAAGGTAAAAGGTAAGGAAAACCCTAGTTTAAATTTGAAGTCAAATTTAAATTTCTCCATGCATGCTAGGAAAAATAATGATTATCATTATATAGCAATGAAAAATTTTGGATTTAAATATCATGATAGGAATAGGGTAAGTGTAGATAAAAACCCTAGGAGACCAATACATGATAAATCTAGAAATAGTAGACCTAAGGAGACCCAAAGCATTAATCCCAAGAAGGGGAGACATATGCCTAGAAAAATGGGTAGGTCTAGGAATGTCCAATGTGGACAAGTTAATTCTAGGGTTAGGAACCTAGAAAGGGAAAATCAAGCTTTGAAGGCAAAGCTTGATAAATTGGAGAAAACCCTAGAAAGATTCAATGTTGGATCTAAGGGTTTAGGTATGGTGTTGGGTAGTCAAAGACCCAACAATGATAGATCGGGTTTGGGATACCGATCTAGTGGCTCCAATGCTAAGGGAAAGTCTTATGCAAGGAGAAGCCAATAAATGGCAAGAGAAATCCATTTAAAAGTAAGGAGAAATTAACCAAGGACAAAGTGTCCAAGGTTAAGAAAGTTAGGTTTGTAGGCCAAGGGTCACCGGAGGTGCACCGATGTGGCCTAGCTATTGTGGATGAGTCACCTAGGGAGGTGATTAAGGTTAAAAGCTCTAGGGGGAGCTTTAAGAGTTAAATTGGGGCCCATGACCAATGGATCTCAGTTGGGTTTTACTTGGGAGTCTAGACAAGTCATAAAATGTGCCAAGTGGTTTGGAGACAGACTTGAGTCTCAAACCTAGGGTAATTGAGTTGTGTTTCATGCTTAGAAATATGACATTGGAGTCATATAGCATGATAATTGGTTTTTGTTGTATACATGCCATATAAACCAATGCTAGGGATGTATTATGGGTTAGTATGGGCAAATACATCAAGAGGAAGTCAAAACTAAGACTTTAGGTCAAGGTTCAATTGAGCCATTTAGCTAGTTTTGGGTTTTGTGTCAATCTTGGGATTGGTGATAGATACATTTTTGAATATATTTTTCCCAAGTAGACATGGGTAAAACAGACGTCGCTATAAAATTTGAGAATTTTTGGATGTCTGTGAAATTATTGGCAAATTTCTGGAATTGGGTTCAGAATGCTGAAAAGGGCTGAAACAACGTACCAGTTGACTGGTACAGTTAGCAGTCAATTGATAACAGTGAAAATTGAGCATAGAATGGTTCTTTGTGCTATTTCGATAAGGGCAGTCGACTGGGGCAATCGACTGATACTAGTCTGAAAGTATTTTCAGCGCTGGTTTGCGACCGGGTTAACTCGTTGAGGTGTATGAGATCCATGGAGGATGAATACACGAGTTTAGGATCAATTTGGATGACAAGTTTTCAACAATTGGGATATTGTTGGAGAACTTTTTGGATGTTAGGCAAAGGGGGAGAAGTAAGGTTTAGTTAGGAAAACCTGAAAATGCCTTTGTGTAGGGGGAGCCTTGTGATAGGTTCTTAAAAAGCCCTATGGTAAAATTCCTAGCTCAATGGGGGGCTTAGGTGTAGGGGGAGCCTTGGATAGGTTCCAATGCATGGTGCATTGATTCGGCAGTGTAAGTTCAAGTGTGTAGCCTTGTCAACATAAGTCCATTCGGCGGTGTAAGTCCAAGTGTGTAGCTTTGGCAACGTAAGTCCATTTGTTTTAGCATGTTTATTTGCTATTATATTTTACCTAACTTAAACGTATTGCCAAACATCAAAAAGGGGGAGATTGTTAGAGCAATCCCAATGGTTCGTGGGACCATGTGTTTTGGTGTTTAGCAAAGGATTTAAGTTAGGTTCACCCTTGTATTTGATATGTGTACTTGAGTGGTGCAGGACTGTAGGATACACATGTGACTCAAGTTGATGGCTTCGGGTCCGGTGAAGGATGACATTGGGGACAAGCTGCGGGCTTGTATGCATCCAAGAGACCGTGGATAAGGCAGCAAAGACAAGGGCTGAGGGAAGCGACTTCAAGGCATACGCGAAGGATGGCATTGGGGACGAGTCGTGGGCTTGCATGCATCCGAAGGGCAAGAGCCAAAGGAAGTAGGCTTGAAGGTAAGAGGTCAAGGCTGCAAAGAAGCATCAAGTGAGTCGTAAGGGTGAGGGTCCGAGTGATGAGAGAATGTACTTGGGTACCAGTCGACTGCTGGTTTCACTAGTCGACTGGTGTAGTCGACTGGTTCAGTCGACTGGTGTAGTCGACTGATTCAGTCGACTGGTGTAGTCGACTGATTCAGTCGACTGGCAGAGAACAGAATGTTTCTGTTCGCTCGGTCAGTGTGGAGCAATCAACTGTTAGTTTTGGCAGTCGACTGGTATCGAGCCGTTGAGATGTAACGGTCAAATTTCCACATAGGGCAGTCGACTGCATGTTTTGGCAGTCGGCTGGTAGGCGGGGTTTCCAACCCGCGACCTATATAACCAAGGCTTGGAAGCTTGGTTATCCCTGATGAAATTAGTGGTGGTAAACCCTAATTAGTAGTCTACTTGTTCTCAAGAGTCTTGTGAGTGTTGTAGTGAGGTTTCTCCTCCCACAAGGAGCTACTTGAGATAGCCGGAGTTTTTCGGGGGCTAATCCACCGATGGATCAGGATCGTCCACCTCAAGGACACGTCGTGGAGTAGGAGCCCTAATCTTACTTGTTTCTTTCCTTTAGTGCTTATCTTGTTTGTTTTTTTGTTATTCCGCTGCGCAAGCTAACAATGGTGTAGGAAGCTATCGATTTGGGGATGTCGTCTATCCAACCCCCCTTCAAGCCGGCCACCGATCCCCCTATACTACCTACTTCCTCACTAGAGTGTTTATTAACACTACAAGTGGAAACTGAGTTGTGGCACAGGAGACTGGTCACAGTCATACTAGACTCATCTAAAAAATGAGTAAAAATGGTCTAGTTAGAGGTCTGCCCAAATTAAAATTTATTGAAAATTTAACTTGTGATGCCTGTTAACATAGTAAACAAACCAAGTCAAACCACAAGTTAACCAACCTAAACAGAACAACTTCAATATTTGAGCTCCTACATCTAGACTTGTTTGATTCACATGGAGCCAAGTCACTAAGCAAAAATCAATATTGCTTAGTGATAATCGATGACTACTCAAGATTTACTTGGGTAAAATTTTTAAAAACTAAAAATGAAATGTTTTAAGTATTTAAAATTCTTTGTAAATTAATAGAAAATGAAAAAGATACTCAGATAAAAAGAATCAGAAGTGACCATGGGGGAGAATATGAAAATCATAACTTTAATGAATTTTGTGAACTTAATGGATATAAGCATGAATATTCTTGCCCTAGGACCCCCAACAAAATACTCTAGTAAAACGTAAAAATAGAACCCTACAAGAAGCTTCTAGGACCATATTAAACGAATACAAGTTATCTAATAAATTCTGGGCTGAAGCAATAAATACAACTGTTATTACAAAATAGGATGTTATTTAACAAATTTTAAAATAAAACACCCTATGAAATATACTATAATAAAATTCCTAACTTAAATTATTTAAAAGTGCTTGGGTGCAAAGTATTTATTTTAAACACTAAAGACTACTTAGGAAAATTTTCATTAAAAACAAACCCAGGAATATTTTTAGGGTACTCAACAACCAGTAGGGCATATAGAGTTTACAACAAAAATATCCTAAAAGTTGAAGAAACAACAAATGTAATATTTGATGAAGAAAATAAACCACCCAATATAATAAAGGAAAATAATAATACAGAAAATGTTAACTCAAGAAATATAGAAGATGATGGCGAAATTCAGCATGAACTTAATGAATCTGAAGAACCAATTACTAACCCAAGTATAATACCAACAAGAACAAGCACCAATCACCCATCTGATCAAATTTTGGGTGATCCAACTCTAGGAGTCAGAACTAGGTCATCTTATAGGAACTTAAGCCAAATAGCCCTTATTTCCAAAATTGAACCCAAAACTATAGATGAAGCCCCTACCAAACCCAGACTGAACCTTAGCAATCCAAGAAGAGTTGGCCCAATTTGAAAGAAATCAGGTCTGGGAATTAGTGTCTAAACCCATTAACAAAACCATAATTGATACTAAATGGGTTTTTAGAAACAAATTAAATGATCAAGTTAAAATAGTTAGAAACAAAGCTAGGTTAGTAGTTAAAGGGTTCAATCAAGTAGAAGGGTTAGACTATGATGAGACCTATGCCCCTGTAGCCAGACTTGAATCCATTAGGATGTTACTGGTCTATGTAGCACACAAGGGATTCAAGCTATATCAAATGAATGTAAAATTTGCATTTTTAAACGGATTCATTAAAGAAGAGGTATATGTAGATCAACCCCCAGGATTTGAAGACTTAGAATAACTAAATCATGTATATAGACTAAAAAATGTCATATATGGACTAAAACAAGCACCTAGGCTTGGTATGAACATCTGCCTAATTATCTAATATCAAAAGGGTTCAACCAAAGTCAAATAGATCCAACCCTTTTTGTAAAAACCTTAGAAAAAGATATTTTTATAGCCCAAATTTACGTAGATGATATAATTTTTGGCTCAACTAATTCTAAATTTCTAAAAGAATTTACAAAATTAATGAAAATTGAGTTTGAAATGAGTCTAGTTGGTGAACTTAACTTCTTTCTAGGTTTACAAATTAAACAAACCAAAGATGAAATTTATATTTATCAAACTAAATATGCTAAGGAATTAGTTAGAAAATTTGGAATGGAAAACTCAAAAAATATTAATACACCAATGGCAACTAATATTAAAATTGACTCAGACTTAGAAGGTAAACCAGTAGACTTGAAATACTATCGAAGTGTGATAGGGAGTCTACTGTACCTAACTGCGAGCCGACTAGACATTCTTTTTGCAGTAGGTATGTGTGCAACATACCAATCTTGTGCAAAAGAGTCTCACTTAACCTTTGTCAAAAGAATCCTTAGGTATTTTAAGGGAACCCTAAATGTAGGACAATGGTACCCTAGATCTTGCACCCTTGACCTAACCGATTACTCTGACTCAGACTATGCCGGGTGTAAGTTAGATAGAAAAAACACAAGTGGTAGCTGTCAATTTCTAGGTCAGTGCCTAGTAAGTTGGTCAAGTAGAAAACAACATTGTGTTGCTTTATCTACCAGTGAAGCTGAATATATAGCCTAAGGTGAATGCACATCTCAATTGTTATGGATGATGCATACCCTTAAAGACTATCAACTAGAATATCAGAAAATAAAAATTTCAATTGATAATATAAGTTCAATTAATCTAACAAAAAAACCCAATTCACCACTCAAGAACTAAACATATAGAAGTAAAGCACCACTTTGTAAGAGATCACATAGCTAAGGGTGATCTTGTACTTAACTATGTTGAGTCAAAATCAAACCTAGCTGACATATTCACAAAGCCCTTACCTAAACATGAGTTTAGTTCACTTAGAAGACAAATAGGGATGTGCTTAGTAGAATATAACTTATCTTTCACAAAAAATTTTTTGGTTTTAAAATCTTAGGAAAAAGATTTTTCAAAATTCCAAATTTTGTTAGTCTTTTAAAAAATCTAGTTTAGCCTAAGATTTTACCCCTTAGAAATCATGTACCCCTAATTTTAGCCAGAGCATCTCACAAGCACACGAGGACTAACTTACTTGTATTTGAAAATACTTAGAATGGTGTGAGATGCATAGGGTACTGCTTGGACTTAAGAATGCTTATGTCAATGCATCGACATAAGTCTGGGCGTTAAATTCTAAAAATACATTAATCAAGTTAAGTAATCCTGTCATAGTCAATTTAACTAGATCACTAACTTAACTTGACTAATCAAGTGAAAACTGTTACCCTCTAGGTGAACAACTAGTAGCAAATTGTTAGACATGCGACTAAGGAATTAAAATTACTCATGCTTGAACTATAGGATTCCTTGAATGTTTCTTTATGGGAGTGGTATTAGCTAAAATTATTTAAATCAAGGAGCTTTAAAATCAATTTTTTTTTCTGTTAAAACTTATCTATGTTTTTCAAAGTTTTTAACTAAATTACTTTTCAAAACAAAACTTTCCTTAGCTAAGTATTTTTGCAAAAAATTTTCAAACTTTGGCTAAGTATTTTTCAAAAGCCTTTTTAAACTTATAATACAACTTTTTCACTTAGCTAAAAAGTGTTACAAGGAAACTTTATCTACCAAAAGCTTAGTTAATATTTCACTTAACTAAGAGGATTTTGTGACAAACTATAATTTTCTAAGTCTAAATTTTTTTAAAAAGCTAAGTTGTACATGCCTTTTGAGCTAAGGCCAATAGTCACTTACTGTACTTAAAAAGAGTATAAGGAAATTTTGATATATGGCAAAGAGGGAGAGTATAAGAAAATTCAAAGAAATTTAAAGAGGATCTTTTATTAAGGGGGAGTTCTTCACTCACTGTACTTAATTTATACTATCATGCTTGTATTGTTCTTTGAAAATTCTTTATGCACTTAACTTTGAATTTTTGTTGTAATAATCAAGAAGGGGGAGATTGTTGGTGCGGGAAGCATCCGACGATCGAACCAGAGTTTTGATAATGGCAAAAGGATTCAAAGTTTATGTGTATTGTTATCTGATATGTTGATTGAGCTTTTCAGGAAAGTCCTACGTATACTTAGGCAAAAGTCCTAGCTACGATTAGGCAGGTGGAAAATCCTAGGGGTCGGTAACCCTAGGTCTTAGGGGTGGAAACCCTAGGCGGAAAGTCTTGGCAGGTATGAGTCTTCGGGTAGAAATCCTAGGGGGTAGTAACCCATATTGGTTGCTACTCGGAAAACCCAATGGCTCCACTGTAAAAAAATTTTATACGTGATCTGAACCTTTCCTAGCTACCATGTGTTCTTTTAAGTTAAACTTGTATCTCCTGCGGAACTTAACACGTTTGATTCCAAGTTTAACTTATATGTTCTTTTAGGTTTAGATTTGGATCTCCTGTGGAACTTAACACGTTTGATCCAAATCACCTAGGTTATAAATTCAATTAAATATTAGTTTCCAAAATTGGCTTCCAGTACTGCATGGCGAGGCACTTGGCCTTCTTGGATATGGGAGCAACCACCACCGACTAGACAAAGCCTTTTAAGGAAAGTTAATATTTAATTTCCTTATATAACTCTAGGTTAACCAAAAGGAACAATCAAATCACAAGGAAAAAAGAAAAAGAACACAACATCGAAATTAAATTCGAAAAACAAGAATTGAATGCCTCTTGTATTTGGTATTTATACAAAGAAAAATTAACTAGTATGATGCGGAAATTAAATACTAGTTATACCTCTTCCTTGTATGCTAAAAACCTCAAGATCTTCTTCCGTATCCCTCACCTCCTCTTGGACGTCGTGTGGGCGACGATCCTCCAAGACGAACACCACCCAGAGAGCTTCTCTTCCTTCTCTAGAATTCGGCCACCACCACCACAAAGGAGCAAAAGAGAGCAAAGGGAAGAAAGGGAGAGGGGCCGACCACTTGATGATCTCCAACAACACAATATCAATTGTTATGTTTTTCAAGGCCTCACCTTCCCCCCTTTTTATATTAGTTTCCCAACGGAAAATTATGGAAAGAGTTTTATAAAAAATTAGACTCATTCCTATTTCCTTTTTTCTTTTTCTTTCCTTTTAATTAATCAATCCTAGATTGATTTATTAATTAAAAAACTATTTGTTGATGTTTAATTATTTGACCGGCCCCTTGCTTGGGCACCAAGCAAGGTGGCCGGCCACTTATTAAAAGGGAAAGAAAGACAAATTTTTTATAAAATTTTAAAAGAAGAAAACTTCTAATAAAATTTTACAAACTCTTTTTTTTTCTAATGTGGATATTAAAAGGAAAGTTTTAAAATTTAAAACCAAGTTTTAAAATTTAAAACATCTCTAATAATATTTCTTTTTAAAAGAAATTTTTATAAATTTTACAACTCTCTTTTAAAACCTTGCGGCCTAATTTAAATTAGGAAAATTTTATAAATTTTTAAAATCTCTCTTTTTACAAATTGTAAATATCTCCGGAAATTTAAAAATTCAAAAACAACCTTCCTTATTTAAATATTGCGGTCGGCCCCCTTGCCCAAGGAAAGGGCCGGCTACTTCTAGAGAATATGTGGCCGACTATTGCTTGGTCACCAAGCAATGAACCGGCCCCTTCTTGGACACCAAGATAGGCTTTTCTTTGGATGGACTTGAGGCTTTATTGAGGCTACAACAGGGACCTAGAGGAGAAATTGGTTTTGGCCTTCCGATGAGCTTGAATATCCCGTGCTCGCCCCGAACACACTACTCAAGTTCATCGATAATAACTCATTTCACTAGAGAGTTATTACCGCACTACCGCACCAATCCCAAATTACATTATGGGCTCTTTCTTTTCATGAGTGTGTTAGTCTCCCTGTGTTTAAGATTACGAATGTCCACTAATTAAGTGAGTTACTGACAACTCATTTAATTAATATCTAGCTCCAAGAGTAGTACCACTCAACTTTATTATCATGTTGGACTAGGTCCGCCTGCAGGGTTTAACATGGAAATCCTTATGAGCTCCTCTTGGGGACATTCTCAACCTAGATAATTAGGACACAGATTCCTTCTATAATCAACAACACATACTATAAGTAATATCATTTCTCAACTTATCGGGCATATTGATTTATCGAGCTAAACCTCACCCTTTGATAAGTCAAAGAAATAAATATTAAATATACATGCTTGTTATTATATTAGGATTAAGAGCACACACTTCCATAATAACTAAGGTCTAGTTCTTTTACTAAGTCAGTACAAAAAGAACTTACCTAAATGATCCTACTCAAAACACTTAAAGTGTATCAGTGTAATTTATTAGTCAAGATAAACTAATACTTAATTACACTACGTCTATTCTGATGGTTTGTTCCTTTCCATCTTAGTCGTGAGCAACTGTTTATAATTTATAGAGAACCGACAACATGATCTTCTAAGTGTGACTCCACACTCCATGTTATCTACTATATAAATTAATTGAACAATTACATTTAACAAATAAATGTAAACATTTGACCAATGTGATTCTTTATTTCAAAATAAATGTGTACAAAAGCTAAACTTTTAAGTATACACTCCAACAATCTCCCACTTATACTAAAAGTCTAAGCTGCCATATCTGTTGCCATACATCTGATTCCCATCCCCTCCACATGCCGATCAAAAGCTTTCGCCGGAAGGGCCTTAGTGAAAGGATCTGCCAGGTTATCTGCTGATGCTATCTTGGCGACGACAACTTCTCCTCGCTTGACGATGTCTCGTATCAGGTGGTACTTGCGCTCTATATGTTTACTTGCCTTATGGGCTCGTGGTTCCTTCGAGTTTGCAACTGCTCCACTATTATCACAAAAAATTGTGACGATTTTGGACAAACCAGGAATCACATCTAAGTCCATTAGAAAGTTCCTGAGCCATACAGCTTCTTTGGCTACCTTAGAGGCTGCCACATACTCAGCTTCCATGGTTGAGTCTGATATGCATTTCTGCTTAACACTCCTCCATGCAATGGCTCCACCTCCTAAAGTAAACACATAGCCTGATGTAGACTTATTGTTGTCCCTATCTGATTGGAAGTCCGAATCCATGTAACCCACAGGGAGTAAATCGTTTGCTTGGTAAACTAGCATATAATCTCTAGTCCTTCTCAGGTAATTTAATATATGCTTTACTGCAGTCCAATGTTCTTGTCTAGGGTTACTTTGATATCTGCTAACCATGCCCACGGTAAAACAGATATCAGGTCTCGTACACAACATTACATACATAAGGCTTCCTATAGCCGAAGCATAAGGAACTGCCTTCATGTCCTCAATCTCCTTTGATGTTTTTGGGGACATCTCTTTAGATAAGGCTACTCCATGCCTAAAAGGTAAGAAGCCTTTCTTGGAGTTTTGCATGCTAAAACGAGCAAGGTTTGTATCTATATATAAAGCTTGGGATAGGCACAACATTCTTTTCTTGCGATCCCTTATAAATTTGATCCCAAGGATGTGTGCACATTCTCCTAAGTCCTTCATATCAAATTGTTTGGACAACCATACCCTTACGTCTGATAATACCTTGACATTGTTGCCAATTAACAAAATATCATCTACGTATAGTAAAAGAAATATCACCATGTTTCTGTTACACTTCTTGTATACACAAGACTCATCCGGACACTGAATAAATCCATATGACTGGATTACTTCATTAAACCGGATGTTCCAAGATCTTGAAGCTTGCTTCAGTCCATAAATGGACCGATTAAGCTTGCACATTAGATGCTCTTTGCCCTTTTCAATGAACCCTTCTGGTTGCTTCATATGGATGTTTTCTTCAAGACTTCCATTAAGGAAAGTTGTCTTGACATCCATTTGCCAAATCTCATAATCCATATGAGCGGCAAAGGATAAGAGTATCCGGATATACTTAAGCATAGCTACTGGCGAAAAGGTCTCCTCATAATCGATTCCCTCTTTCTGAGTGTACCCCTTCGCAACAAGCCTTTCTTTGAAGGTTTCTACCTTCCTATCTGTCCCTCTTTTCCTTTTATAGATCCACTTGCATCCAATGGCTTTTACACCATCAGGTGGTTCTACAAGCTCCCAGACCTTATTAGGATACATAGATTCTATTTCGGAATTCATTGCCTTTTGCCAAGATACTGCATCTATATCTTGGAGTGCTTCATCATATGTCCAGGGATCTGGTTCATTATGCCTGGGATCAAGTCTGAAGACTCACCCAAAAACATGAATCTCTCGGGCTGCCTTACAACCCTCCCACTACGACGAGGCACCGTCTGTGGTTGTGTATCATGTGTGACACGTGTTGCAGTCTCTTGTGGTACTTCATCTTGTACTGTTGGTACTGAAGTAGACGTGTCCTCTCTAAGTTCTTCTAGAACAATTTTACTACTGAGCTTGTGATCCATTATATAGTCTTCTTCTAAAAACTGGGCATTGGTGCTAACAATGACCTTCTGGTCTTTAGGACTATAAAATAAATCACCTTTCGTTCCTTTGGGATACCCCACAAACATACGAACTTCTGTACGAGATTCTAACTTAGACTGGGCTTCCGCCCATTCCATAATTCTGTGGGAGTAGAAGATACTGATTTAGAAGGTACTAAGTTCAGAATGTGCGCTGCTGTTTCCAGAGCGTATCCCCAAAATGAATTTGGTAATTCTGAATAACTCATCATCGATCTAACCATCTCCATAAGAGTCCTATTCCTTCGTTTTGACACACCATTCTGTTGGGGTGTACCAGGTGCGGACAATTGGGATTGAATCCCAGCCTCTGATAAGTAATTCCTAAACTCTCCTAAGAGGTATTCGCCACCACGATCAGACCGTAGTGTCTTTATACTTTTACCATGACGTTTCTCCACATCAGCCTTGTACTCTTTGAACTTATCAAAGCACTCAGACTTGCGGCGCATTAGGTAAATGTATCCATATCTTGAATAATCGTCTATAAAAGAGACAAAATATTCAAAGCCACCTCTAGCCTGGATAGACATAGGACCACACAAATCAGAATGAACCAATTCTAACGCTTCTTTGGCTCTATACCCCTTGGCCTTAAAAGGTCTCTTGGTCATCTTAACTTCCAAGCAGGATTCACACGTTGGAAAGTTTTCCAACTCTAATGGACCCAAGAGTCCATCGGCTACAAGCCTTTGAATCCTACTTAAGTTAATATGACCAAGCCTTAGATGCCAAAGATGTGTTTGGTTCATTTCCGAAGGTTCTTTTCTCTTATTAGAGTTAGAAGATGTGTTATTAATTTCCATATTTTGCTTTGTGGGAGAAATTGAATTTAAAGTATATAAATTGCCAACCAATGCACCAGAACAGATAATCACTTTATTTCTCTTTATAACCACATTGTTACTAAAGGAAACTGAATATCCATCCAAATACAGTTTAGAAACTGAAATTAAATTCTTTCTAAAACTGGGTACATAAAGACAATTCCTTAAAACCAATTTCCTATTCCTATCAAATGATAAGTAGACGTCTCCCACTGCAACAGCCGCCACCTTAGTAGCATTGCCCATGTAGACAGTTATCTCTCTATCAAATAGTCGTCGGGTTTCCTGGAACCCCTGCAAAGAATTGCAGACATGATCAGTGGCTCCCGTATCTACACACCAGGTGCTGGTAGATAACACCGCTAAACATGTTTCAACTACTAGAGTATGAGATATACCTTTATTGTTCTGTTTCCTACGAGGACAGTCCGCCTTCCAATGTCCAGTCTGCTTGCAAATAAAGCACTTGCCCTTCGGCTTCTTTATTCCAGCTTTTTGTCCTGCACCTTGAGGTTTATTCACCTTCTTTGCTGAGCCATTTTGTTTCTTCTTCTTCTTGCCTTTCGGCTTAGAAGTAGAACCATTTTCAGCATAGTGAATTTGAGAATGTTGACGAAACAACCCTTCGGCTGCCTGAAGTTCTGTCAGAAGTTCCGCCAATGAATACATCCTTTTATTCATATTATAGTTCAGGCGAAAATGCTCAAAACTTCTGGGCAGCGTTTGGAGTATGATATCGACATGGGTTTCCCCATCAATTTCCCCTCCAAGAACTTGTATTTCGTTTAAGTAAGCCATCATCTTGAGAATATGATCCCTCACGGGAGTCCCCTCAGTCATGGTGGTTGTCATCAGTTCTCTCATTTCCTCTTGCCTAGCAGCCCGATTCTGATGTCCAAAGAGTTCCTTGAGATTGTTCATTATATCATAGGCAGTTGGTAAGTCTTGATGCTGATGTTGCAATACATTTGACATCGAAGCCAAGATGTAACACTGCGTCATCTCATCATCTATTACCCATTTACTATGATACTGAATCTCCTCTGGGGTAGAATCATTGCTAGGTGTTTTTGGGAATTCCTCTGACAGTACAAACTTATAGCCCTCAGCAGTTAAAACTGTCACGCCCCCAAAGGAGTCTCTGCCAGACAAAAATCCGGCGGCATCTCCCCTGTACCGGTGACAATCTGAAGCATCACTACAAGCAAAATACATCAGCCACATGCGGCTGGAATATTTATATACACAACCACGCAGTTATAATAACAGCCCACACGGCTGGAATGAAACAATCACAACCACGCAGTTATATATATAACAGCCCACACGGCTGTACCAAAACACAGCGGAAAACGAAGGAAAGCCCACACAACACAAATAAATACAATGCATGCTGGCACGACTTAAACACAAATACAACACCAAAAGAATAAGATAGCCACATGGCTAAACACAAATACAATGCCACGAATAAGAAAGGAATATACAATAGAAAACGAACACAGTCTTCGGATGTGACGTAGGACCCGGCAGACAGGATACTCCGAGCGACACTCCAACCATCTACCTGAAAACATAAATGTATACATGCGGTGGTAAGTATAGGTAACTCAGCGGGTAATAGACAAGATAGTGCATGGTCAATAACAAACATGGAGATCAAAAGTATACAGTCTCAGTAGGGAAACAAAGAACATGATCATACTATCATAATCAATGCATCTGAACATACCTGACGTGGTAACCCGACATAATCATAACTGACATACAAACTGCACAAACCACTACCGACATAATGGTAAATACATACCCAATCTGAAATCAGCGCAAGGTACCAAGATCAGTAACCTCACTGGATCTGCAACAGACATACCCGTGACACCTGTGCAATATAAATACGACTGCAAATACATGTAAAATAAATGACATGTATGCAGCATAACAACCATATGCAACAATCATATAGCAAACAAATGCAACATACCACAAACACATGTAACTAGTATCTACTAGGCATGTATGCAAATATATCTCCAAAGATGCACCACGCATCAAATGCCAATGTGCATGCATGCTCCATGGTCACCCCCGCCACCTCTCTAGACACCACGACCCCTGTATGGCCGAGAGGCTTGGGTCCGTGACAAACCGTACTAGCCTCCAGTACAAACACCGCTATAGGCGGCCGAAGCGGACGGTCAGCTAAGTAGTTATATAACTACCTAGCTAAGGGTCCCTGACCACTCACATCTCTAGCCCTCTGACACTGTACCCTCAAGACTCACTACTCCAGAGTGGTCGAGGCTGACAGAACACTGAGCAGCTGAGTAAGCGCGACAGGACTAGCTCCACTCCAAACTACCACTCTCCATCAGTGGCCGAATGGACGGCTATAAAAGACTGACAACCCTCTCAACTACAAGGGAGACGATAGTCGTCAGTATGACATGAATGATGAACATGATGATATATATATATAATCATGATACGGACACCGTCATCATCCATGCAACTCTAAATCCACCTAAGTGTCCCACAACATGAGTATAATCATCATGATACCTCCATATATCCCACCAAACATATGTATATAACCACACATGTATAGTTAACCAAAAATCTCCAATAACCTCAACCGACACACCTACACAACCCCACGTGTACAATCAACATGTATCCTCCAGTAAAAACACATCAAACACGTGTATAAACCACATACATACAATCAACACAACTCCAATCATCACACCGGACAGAAGTATACACGACATACGGATGGACAAGCCTCATATGAATACCACCAACGAAGTAATCCCTACCATACATACTCTACATGTACACAAATACCACAGAGTATAGATAATCCAAAGTGTAGACTGTATAAGAATTAAATAGATCATAACAAGGGTCAAGCATCGGTATCAAGCAGGAAAGCAACAAACGAACATGATATAAGATAAAGCATCCTAAACCATCTCATAAAACCATGCACTAAGCTCAATAAAATCTACATAGAGGCAAGGAAGAAATACCCGCCTTAAAGTGTAGATCATGCCAAGTAATCCCGTGTCGAGACGCTCGTCCCGAGTCCAAGTCCTGCGATCACATAATATATATTTAGCTAATTACATAGGTAGCAAATAGCTAAATAAACTCCCCACTCAATCAGGATAACACCACTCAAATCTGATCTCTGGTTAATCCTCTAAATAATCCTTAATCACACTCCTTCTAGATCCCAACATAATCCACAATCCATTAATCAATCCAACGATCCTAAGAATGATCGCCTAACAATCTACATCAACCATGATCAATCACAACTCCAACATGATTCACCTTTAAATTCTCATCCATATCCATAATTTCTAATCCAAAACAAACCTCAATCCATCCAACACATACCAATAACCATCATGTTTAACTCTACCTAATGATCCAAATCCAATACAATAATAAATCCATCCTTAATCCAACTCCTAAAACTAAACATAATCCACAACCATCAATTTCTACAATTCATCTCTACTAATCCAAACATCAAACCCTACATAAATCTAAGCAGAACAAAACTCCACAACCCATAGAAAACCCATTTTAGTATCATACTAATAGAATACCCAAAGTACAACACTAGAAAGGCGCTGACCTTGAAGTACGGCAGCAATTCCAAATTCACGGCCCCACCAGAACCTGCCAACAGCCACCAAGAACACCCCTACACCAATTCTTTCCAAGATCAAAACAGAATACCAATTATACAGCAAAGGGTTTGCTAAAACCCTAATCAACAGTCCAAAACTTACCTTAACAGAACCTCCATCCTCACCCGTAACCTCCACAGCTGCAAGAGTTGGAGAGGGCAGTGACCGGCAACAAGGAGAGTCCACAGTACACCGACCCGATGCTTCCTCTCAACCGATCAAGAAGAACACTATAATCAGGGACCAATTCCTCAATAATTCTTGAATCCACAGCATTTCCAAACAAAGCTTTACCTTAATTGATCACCTACAGCCGATGTCGTGCGATCCACCTTGGCTGGTGACGATCGGCAATGCCCACCAGTAACTAGATCAAGGAGGAGAACCAAAAGGGCCACGATCCGTGGGGAACAAGGCGAATCCCTTCTCCTCGCCGTGCCCTAACTCCACCGAGTCACTGCCGCACGCGCACAAGCACAGCCTAAGAGAGAATCACATCGTCGGAGATGGTCGGAGCCGTCAAGATTCGGCAACTCCTCCTCAGGCGACTCGGCGAGGACAGAACCACGGCAGAGGGAGCTCTCCGTCGGTGTCAGGCGCCCGCGCATGAGAGGGGAGAAGAAAGGATCGCAAGAGAAGCCAATGGAGTCTTTGCCCTAACCTCGCCTGAAGGAAGATGGCCGGCGATCGTGAGCTCGGCGTCGGTGAGGCGAGAAATCGCCGGAGAAGGGTTTCGGGCAGAGAGAATCGGGAGAGGGAGGTGGGTTCGGCAGAATCGGGAAGGAGGAGAAGAAATCGGGGATTTAGGGATTTAAAGCTCTTAATTAAATACTTAGTTTAATCTAATTAACCTCTAAGTTGACCACTTAATCAACTCCCACATAATGGGTATTCCAAACAAGTTTTCACTGTACCCTAAATCTATCCCCTCAAAACGGGTCATACGGACTCCGTTTAAATCCCGAAAAAATTCTAAAAATTCCAGAAAAATCCAATAAGATTTTTCGTCCAATAATAATTATTATTAATTTTATGGTATTTTACATTCTCCCCCACTAATAAAAATTTGGTCCCCAAATTTACTGGTCAACTCAAGGACCCTCCTCCAAGATAACTACCAATCAACATACTCATATGCCACCCATCCAAGTATCATAAACAAATCTCCAACCCTAGTATCATAAACATATCTCTAAACATGATAATCCTCCTCCAAGTGACTAGCGACAACTCTGTGAGCTATGAACTCACCCTACTCCCGCTACTCTCACTCTGCAATCTAGCCAGCTGTGGATAAATCAAACACCTCTAAAATCCAAAATCCACTAGCGATAAATCCTCCAACACATGTATAGAGCGCTCAAACTATCCATCAGTCTGAGACGAAAATCTATACTAAAGTGAAACTCCTAATCCAAAGTTTGCTGTAACCACAGTCAAAACCATGACATGAAATCACTGATCTCCATCCAAAACAATACTCAGAGATGTACCATGAGGTTCGATAATCTCTCTAGAGTCTTATCCTACTACTCGATCCACAAGAATCCGTCCTACCAATCGATAGCTAGGGAGCAAAATCATCATCCAACAATGATTACTCAAACCATCATATCATCACCATGTTCAGGATCATCCCACAATAAAATCCGTCATAACATGCTCCCAACTCTACTCTAGTATCCAAATCAACAGAGACAATCCTGCTAGTCTCTGATACTCAGCCTCCACGTGCTGACACACTAGACCTCAAGCTACAAAATCCGCGAGGTCTGTCTTCATATCTTTCCACCAATAAGAATACTCCAATGCCTCCACACATCATATGTCACTCGAATGTAGTACAAATCCAGATCAATGTGTTTCCTACAGTAACTCCTCCCTGATAAGAAGTGACTCGGGAACACACATGATCTTCCCTGAAAATCAAGAATCTCATTCTCATTACACGAGAATTCTCACTACTAGCACGAGACTACTCCGCTCATGCTATATCGAAACTGCACCAACTCCCAGATACGATACATCTGTGTAGAGTACAAATCCGTCTACACTAAAAAGCATAACTAAGACGGTGCAGTTAACAACTTTTCGTCCAACTCCCAAAACTGATCTCGTAAGCGTCTATCAAGGAAAATTCCATACTCATCCTGAATAGTCCAGTCAACGGCATAACAATACTGGAGAAACCCTCAATCAATCTCCGATAACATCTAGTCAGATCAAGGAAGCTGCGAGTCTCCTGTATAGACTACGACTACTCCCCACTGATAACAGCCTCTATCTCCTGTGGATCCACCGATATCCTCTACTAAACACAACGTGTCCCAAAAACTCGTAAAAGACAATCATAATACGTACTACTAACTTCACATATAGATGTTCCCGTCGAAACATCTCTAGAACTATGCGAAGCTAGTGTACGTGATCCACCTCGGATCGGGAATAGATCACAACATCGCCAATAAGGACAATGAAAACTGATCCAAACATCCTAATGATACCAAGTACATCGAGTCCATAAAACGTCTAGGGCACGGTATGCCTAAAATGGTAACACCAATGACCCATAATGTACGTACAATAGGCTCACTCAACCATAGGATCCCCAACAACGAGTCTGTGATCGAATCACCCACTACAAATCACCAAATCCATATATATCACAGACATACTACACTCCATGTCACTATCAACATAAAACACCAAATAATAGATCATCAAATCAAATATCCACTAATAGATCCTCAAAAGATAACATATCACCACACCTGATTTCCCAAGATCCATCAATTAAAATCATCCTCAATATCAATCAATCATACCAGATAATCCCCTAAATATAGATAGAGTAAAAGGAAACCACCCAACCTTCCACACTCACTGCCCACAAACTAAATGTATCCATAAAGTCTGCCAAATCTCATCATCTTATCCTTTCTGATAATCAAATATCCATAGTAAAAGAATATCAATCCAAAGTCAAAGGGTCACACAATCTCCTGACTAAGAATCTATCAATCCAGAAGATATCTCCACAACCCTCATAACCATCCTATAAATGTCCCTCGACAAATATCGATAACAGGTCGAACCCTCTAATCTGAGATATAGACTACAAGATCTGGTAAAATGATCACGGGGTCAAGGTCTTGAGCCACCTGATAGAGACAATGTTAGCTGAGTCGTCTAACCATTGTCTTGTACTACATCATACTGTGATTGCTCCACCCTGAGGTTCAACAACCTCCAGTATCGAGCAATGAACACAAAGATAGAAGAACGCTACAACAAAATAACTGATCAAAATATCTGTCAATCGATGCGATACCCCTCGAAGATCATCATCTAAAACTATACCTAATTATGATCAGAACTCCTAAGTATTACTCAACTAATACCACTACCTCTGTATCATTACAGGTCATAGATCACTAGGTACATCACGGATATCTAACTATATCTGATAAGTCTATGAGTTAGGATCTCCCGTGGAGCAACGTTAGGCGAGTCTCATCGCCTTATAAACCACCATGCTACCGAAAGAGGTAAAGAACTACTCTCTCTCCAAACACCTCAAAGAAATCCCTACGTGATGTCCTAATCTCCGAAAAGCATTCTCCGCTTCTTCCTTCACGTGGTACCGGGTCACGTAAAGGTTAAGCAGCTAATTTCGACTCACGTCAGTACAAATCATATAACCAAATGTACTCTCCAACTCATGTACCCTAGTAACGACTGTATCTCAAAGTGTTAAGCAAATAGTTTTACACTTTTCCACATCGGTGGAGGTATCCTATCCGAATGTACCTTCTAAGTCATCCTATCAGGTACAAACAGTCCATGGTCAAAGTCCCCATGGATTAAGATACGACAACCCTCTACAGGCTGATCAAGCCGACAATGGCATACGGCTAACTCAGTCCTCCCCATGACGGTACAAGTCACGTACTCAAGTGAGTCTCCCAAATATCTAACCCAACACAAGTAACCCCAAAGATCAGAATCTCTAAAAATAGAGTATGACGATACCCTAATGATCGAACTGCTAAATAAATCGATCGTCAACTAACTGATCTAATAAGGATAAATCAATCATCGTCAAAAGCAACTAAGGTAAAATCGATCCACCACTACCCAAGTCAAGGAGGGTAATCTACTAACCTAACCAACAGGAGTAAATCAATACTCTACTAATCAAAACAACAAACGTACAAAACCAACTAAGATAAATCAAACCACCACAGCACAAGTCGATCAGGTAAATCAATCCTAAACTGATCTAACCAACCGGAGTAATACAGCTGAGTCAACACATGTATACAGATATCGTCCACTACCCAGCTAATAATAACAGGGACTATTATGTGCCTCTAACTCTCAACCAACTAGTAGTAACAGACCCTAAACCTACTGGTACTATGATATGACGAATCCCTTGAGACTGTAATCCTTGATCTCCATTAGGTCAACCGTGATCAATGGCTGACCCAACACATGAAATGCATGATACAAACAAATAAGACAGGTACTAGCAGAAGAGTACTAACACATGTCATAACAACTATCATGGACAACAGTACATATACCAACAGAAATGTATGATAACAATATGCAAACATACCTCCTATAGCCTGGAGATGTCCTGCTGCTGCCTGGTCCCAAAGCCCGAAAAGTCACATCAAGAAAATCGAAACACAAAATCCCAAACACGGAAAATAGGAATCGCAAACCCGCTCTGATACCACTAAATTGTCACGCCCCCAAAGGAGTCTCTGCCAGACAAAAATCCGGCAGCATCTCCCCTGTACCGGTGACAATCTGAAGCATCACTACAAGCAAAATACATCAGCCACATGCGGCTGGAATATTTATATACACAACCACGCAGTTATAATAACAGCCCACACGGCTGGAATGAAACAATCACAACCACGCAGTTATATATATAACAGCCCACACGGCTGTACCAAAACACAGCGGAAAACGAAGGAAAGCCCACACAACACAAATAAATACAATGCATGCTGGCACGACTTAAACACAAATACAACACCAAAAGAATAAGATAGCCACATGGCTAAACACAAATACAATGCCACGAATAAGAAAGGAATATACAATAGAAAACGAACACAGTCTTCGGATGTGACGTAGGACCCGGCAGACAGGATACTCCGAGCGACACTCCAACCATCTACCTGAAAACATAAATGTATACATGCGGTGGTGAGTATAGGTAACTCAGCGGGTAATAGACAAGATAGTGCATGGTCAATAACAAACATGGAGATCAAAAGTATACAGTCTCAGTAGGGAAACAAAGAACATGATCATACTATCATAATCAATGCATCTGAACATACCTGACGTGGTAACCCGACATCATAACTGACATACAAACTGCACAAACCACTACCGACATAATGGTAAATACATACCCAATCTGAAATCAGCGCAAGGTACCAAGATCAGTAACCTCACTGGATCTGCAACAGACATACCCGTGACACCTGTGCAATATAAATACGACTGCAAATACATGTAAAATAAATGACATGTATGCAGCATGACAACCATATGCAACAATCATATCGCAAACAAATGCAATATACCACAAACACATGTAACTAGTATCTACTAGGCATGTATGCAAATATATCTCCAAAGATGCACCGCGCATCAAATGCCAATGTGCATGCATGCTCCATGGTCACCCCCGCCACCTCTCTAGACACCACGACCCCTGTATGGCCGAGAGGCTTGGGTCCGTGACAAACCGTACTAGCCTCCAGTACAAACACCGCTAAAGGCGGCCGAAGCGGACGGTCAGCTAAGTAGTTATATAACTACCTAGCTAAGGGTCCCTGACCACTCACATCTCTAGCCCTCTGACACTGTACCCTCAAGACTCACTACTCCAGAGTGGTCGAGGCTAACAGAACACTGAGCAGCTGAGTAAGCGCGACAGGACTAGCTCCACTCCAAACTACCACTCTCCATCAGTGGCCGAATGGACGGCTATAAAAGACTGACAACCCTCTCAACTACAAGGGAGACGATAGTCGTCAGTATGACATGAATGATGAACATGATGATATATATATATAATCATGATACGGACACCGTCATCATCCATGCAACTCTAAATCCACCTAAGTGTCCCACAACATGAGTATAATCATCATGATACCTCCATATATCCCACCAAACATATGTATATAACCACACATGTATAGTTAACCAAAAATCTCCAATAACCTCAACAGACACACCTACACAACCCCACGTGTACAATCAACATGTATCCTCCAGTAAAAACACATCAAACACGGGTATAAACCACAGACATACAATCAACACAACTCCAATCATCACACCGGACAGAAGTATACACGACATACGGATGGACAAGCCTCATATGAATACCACCAACGAAGTAATCCCTACCATACATACTCTACATGTACACAAATACCACAGAGTATAGATAATCCAAAGTGTAGACTGTATAAGAATTAAATAGATCATAACAAGGGTCAAGCATCGGTATCAAGCAGGAAAGCAACAAACGAACATGATATAAGATAAAGCATCCTAAACCATCTCATAAAACCATGCACTAAGCTCAATAAAATCTACATAGAGGCAAGGAAGAAATACCCGCCTTAAAGTGTAGATCATGCCAAGTAATCCCGTGTCGAGACGCTCGTCTCGAGTCCAAGTCCTGCGATCACATAATATATATTTAGCTAATTACATAGGTAGCAAATAGCTAAATAAACTCCCCACTCAATCAGGATAACACCACTCAAATCTGATCTCTGGTTAATCCTCTAAATAATCCTTAATCACACTCCTTCTAGATCCCAACATAATCCATAATCCATTAATCAATCCAACGATCCTAAGAATGATCGCCTAACAATCTACATCAACCATGATCAATCACAACTCCAACATGATTCACCTTTAAATTCTCATCCATATCCATAATTTCTAATCCAAAACAAACCTCAATCCATCCAACACATACCAATAACCATCATGTTTAACTCTACCTAATGATCCAAATCCAATACAATAATAAATCCATCCTTAATCCAACTCCTAAAACTAAACATAATCCACAACCATCAATTTCTACAATTCATCTCTACTAATCCAAACATCAAACCCTACATAAATCTAAGCAGAACAAAACTCCACAACCCATAGAAAACCCATTTTAGTATCATACTAATAGAATACCCAAAGTACAACACTAGAAAGGCTGACCTTGAAGTACGGCAGCAATTCCAAATTCACAGCCCCACCAGAACCTGCCAACAGCCACCAAGAACACCCACACCAATTCTTTCCAAGATCAAACAGAATACCAATTATACAGCAAAGGGTTTGCTGAAACCCTAATCAACAGTCCAAAACTTACCTCAACAGAACCTCCATCCTCACCCGTGACCTCCACAGCTACAAGAGTTGGAGAGGGCAGTGACCGGCAACAAGGAGAGTCCACAGTACACCGACCCGATGCTTCCTCTCAACCGATCAAGAAGAACACTATAATCAGGAACCAATTCCTCAATAATTCTTGAATCCACATCATTTCCAAACAAAGCCTTACCTTAATTGATCACCTACAGCCGATGTCGTGTGATCCACCTTGGCTGGTGACGATCGGCAATGCCCACCAGTAACCAGATCAAGGAGGAGAACCAAAAGGGCCACGATCCGTGGGGAACAAGGCGAATCCCTTCTCCTCGCCGTGCCCTAACTCCACCGAGTCACTGCCGCACGCGCACAAGCACAGCCTAAGAGAGAATCACATCGTCGGAGATGGTCGGAGCCGTCAAGATTCGGCAACTCCTCCTCAGGCGACTCGGCGAGGACAGAACCACGGCAGAGGGAGCTCTCCGTCGGTGTCAGGCGCCCGCGCATGAGAGGGGAGAAGAAAGGATCGCAAGAGAAGCCAATGGAGTCTTTGCCCTAACCTCGCCTGAAGGAAGATGGCCGGCGATCGTGAGCTCGGCGTCGGTGAGGCGAGAAATCGCCGGAGAAGGGTTTCGGGCAGAGAGAATCGGGAGAGGGAGGTGGGTTCGGCAGAATCGGGAAGGAGGAGAAGAAATCGGGGATTTAGGGATTTAAAGCTCTTAATTAAATACTTAGGTTAATCTAATTAACCTCTAATTTGACCACTTAATCTACTCCCACATAATGGGTATTCCTTTCACTGTACCCTAAATCTATCCCCTCAAAACGGGTCATACGGACTCCGTTTAAATCCCGAAAAAATTCTAAAAATTCCAGAAAAATCCAATAAGATTTTTCGTCCAATAATAATTATTATTAATTTTATGGTATTTTACAAAAACAATGTCCAGGTTTCTTTTCCAATCTATATAGTTGGGACCAGTAAGTCTGTTTTCTTTTAGAATAATGACCAGTGGGTTGAAAGTCATCCTAAGAATCACAAAATAAATTTTGGTCAGAACTCTAAATTTAGAATAATATTGATTCTCAAACAATACTATTTTAAATTAACCAACACCTTAAAACACCGTGAATTTTGTATGCCACGATAGTGTGGACGTATACAAATTCAACATTTGTAAAAGGAGGGTATATCCCATTAATTTTATTATCTTGTCAACCTAACTTTTTGACAAATAAAATTAATAGTTGGTTTCCTTCGGTCACACAAATAATAGCAGTGACTCCGATGGGGAGGATACTATTAGACGTGCCTAAGTGTATACCATTACTTGACACTAAGTCCATTAATAAGATTGTGCCCCTTCCGATGGGGAAGATCACACTCTCTTAATTAATTTCCTATAGTCATCCGAAATGGAAGTTTGGTCTAGTGATCCGTAAACAAACTCATCCGATATGGAGGAAGGCACTCAGAGCCAATGCGCAAGTTTGTTTGCATCACTTACAAACCAGTAATGGAGACTGTGGAATTCACTAAAACAAATCCCTCTCCCACTTAGTTATTTAAAGTGAGGAATTTTGATGATGCTAGCCTACTAAACATGTACACTAACATTCACACACAACACAATATAAAAGCAATAAATAGAAAAACTAATTTTCAACTATTATGGCTTTTATCTATTGTTGTCCTCCATGTGTCGTCATCCCTAGCTGCTGCCATCTTTGGCCACCGCCACCGGGTCTAGTTGTCACATCCATCTTGCTCCTTGTTTCGCTGCGCCACTCTGATCCTCAAAAGGTTCCACGCCTTGCAAGATTCGATCCGCGACATAAATAGAATTTTACATTTTTCGATCCTATATTCCTTGAAGGAATGTACATGTAAACTAGATCGAACATAAAATAAAATTTACATCCATCGATCTTATATTCCATAAAAGGAATGTACATGTATCTAGATCAAAAAATAAAATCCTAATAAAACTAAATACAGCTCCTGCTGTATTTTATAATGCAATCATGCACACATAATAAATGTCCGTGACATGTCCAAGGGTCCAATCACACACATAATAACTATAAGCCATAATAGTTGGATCCTGCATCCACTAATTTAGCACATCCTACTATTAACCTGCCTAAATTATCTATGATATGTGCATAATTAAACTAATACCAAATACACAGAGGCAAAACCCTAGCTCTGATACCAATTGTTGGTTGCTACTTGGAAAACCCAATGGCTCCACTGTATAAAAATTTTGTACGTGATCTAAACATTTCCTAGCTACCATGTGTTCTTTTAAGTTAAACTTGTATCTCCTGCGGAACTTAACACGTTTGATTCCAAGTTTAACTTATATGTTCTTTTAGGTTTAGATTTGGATCTCCTACGAAACTTAACACGTTTGATCCAAATCACGTAGGTTATAAATTCAATTAAATATTAGTTTCCAAAATTGGCTTCTAGTACTGCATGGCGAGACACTTGGCCTTCTTGGATATGGGAGCAACCACCACCGACTAGACAAAGCCTTTTAAGGAAAGTTAATATTTAATTTTCTTATATAACTCTAGGTTAACCAAAAGAAACAATCAAATCACATGGAAAAAAGAAAAAGAACACAACATCGAAATTAAATTCAAAAAACAAGAATCGAATGCCTCTTGTATTTGGTATTTATACAAAGAAAAATTAACTAGTATGATGCAGAAATTAAAAACTAGTTATACCTCTTCCTTGTATGCTAAAAACCTCGAGATCTTCTGTCGTATCCCTCACCTCCTCTTGAACGTCGTGTGGGCGACGATCCTCCAAGACGAACACCACTCTGAGAGCTTCTCTTCCTTCTCTAGAATTCGGCCACCACCACCACAAAGGAGCAAAAGAGAGCAAAGGGAAGAGAGGGAGAGGGGCCGACCACTTGATGATCTCCAACAACACAATATCAATTGTTATGTTTTTCAAGGCCTCCCCTTCCCCCCTTTTTATATTAGTTTCCAAACGGAAAATTATGGAAAGAGTTTTATAAAAAATTAGACTCATTCCTATTTCCTTTTTTCTTTTTATTTTTCTTTCCTTTTAATTATTCAATTCTAGATTGATTTATTAATTAAACAACTATTTGTTGATGTTTAATTATTTGACCGGCCCCTTGCTTGGGCACCAAGCATGGTGGCCGGCCACTTATTAAAAGGGAAAGAAAGAAAAAAAATTTATAAAATTTTAAAAGAAGAAAACTTCTAATAAAATTTTACAAACTCTTTTTTTTTCTAATGTGGATATTAAACGGAAATTTTTAAAATTTAAAACCAAGTTTTAAAATTTAAAACATCTCTAATAATATTTATTTTTAAAAGAAAGCTTTATAAATTTTACAACTCTCTTTTAAAACCTTGCGGCCTAATTTAAATTAGGAAAATTTTATAAATTTTTAAAATCTCTCTTTTTACAAATTATAAATATCTGAGAAAATTTAAAAATTCAAAAACAACCTTCCTAATTTAAATATTGCGGCCGGCCCCCTTGCCCAAGGCAAGGGCCGGCCACTTCTAGAGAATATGTGGCCGGCCATTGCATGGTCACCAAGCAATGAACCGGCCCCTTCTTGGACACCAAGATAGGCTTTTCTTTGGATGGACTTGAGGCTTTATTGAGGCTACAACAAGGACCTAGAGGAGAAATTGGTTTTTGCCTTCCGATGAGCTTGAGTATCCCGTGCTCGCCCCGAACACACAACTCAAGTTCATCGATAATAACTCATTCCACTAGAGAGTCATTACCGCACTACCGCACCAATCCCAAATTACATTATGGGCTCCTTCTTATCATGAGTGTGTTAGTGTCCCTGTGTTTAAGATTACGAATGTCCACTAATTAAGTGAGTTACTGACAACTCATTTAATTATTATCTAGCTCCAAGAGTAGTACCACTCAACTTTATTGTCATGTTGGACTAGGTCCACCTGCAGGGTTTAACATGACAATCCTTATGAGCTCCTCTTGGGGACATTCTCAACCTAGATAACTAGGACACAAATTTCTTCTATAATCAACAACACATACTATAAGTAATATCATTTCCCAACTTATCGGGCATATTGATTTATCGAGCTAAACCTCACCCTTTGATAAGTCAAAGAAATAAATATTAAATATACATGCTTGTTATTATATTAGGATTAAGAGCACACACTTCCATAATAACTAAGGTCTAGTTCTTTTACTAAGTCAGTACAAAAAGAACTTACCTAAATGATCCTACTCAATACACTTAAAGTGTATCAGTGTAATCTATTAGCCAAGATAAACTAATACTTAATTACACTACGTCTATTCTGATGGTTTGTTCCTTTCCATCTTAGTCATGAGTAACTGTTTATAATTTATAGAGAACCAACAACATGATCTTCTAAGTGTGACTCCACACTCCATGTTATCTACTATATAAATTAATTGAACAATTACATTTAATAAATTAATGTAAACATTTGACCAATGTGATTCTTTATTTCAAAATAAATGTGTACAAAAGCTAAACTTTTAAGTATACACTCCAACAATCCTAGGTGGAAATCCTGGTGTCACGAACCAGGTGGAAATCTGGACGAGTCGTGGAGTGGGCGTCCAACATCAAGACTGGAAGATTCGAGCACCGAGTAAAACTCCAATCGGTCTGGAGGACTGAACTGGCAAAAGGTAACTTCTCCTAAGTGGAGTAGGTGATGGTGTGTTCCTTGGAAAAGGGAACAGTAGGCGTCGGTTCGACCTAGGATTTTCGACCGGAAATTCGAAGTCAGAACCGGACAGTCCGAAGACTGTCAATTTATTTACTTATATATCATCTGCTATATTCTAACTCTGTTTTGCAGGAGAACATTTCTAACAATTTTTATGCAGGGTCAGAATTGACCTGGATCGGTCAACCGAATCGGGTTATCGGTCGACCAAACCCCCAAAGCAGGCGATCAGACTTCCAACGAGTGGACCGGGCTCGAGCAGGGGATCGGTCGACCGAACCGAGGTTTCGATCGAACGAATCGGGGATAAGACTTGACCAGATCGAAGCGGAGCAAGCGGATCGGGCAGATCAGATAGGAGGAGATCGCTTGATTAGTCGACCGAACCGGGGATCGGTTGACCGATCCGCCTCGAGTCAAAGATGATCCTGAATTTCAAGGATCTGGATCAGATCCATAAAGGATATAAAAGGGGCCTCGGGATGCAGCTTCAGGATTCATCTCGACAGAACCAACGGTGCACGTGTACGCTGCTCCGAACACTCAAACAACGCTCTACTACTCCGACAGCTGACAGCTAATGTTCTTCTTCCTTTTTGTCGGTATTCTTTATTCAGCATATTGTAATTTAAAGTTGTAATCTTTAAACGCTATTATAGTTGTTGCCCAACGTAAACGCTCAACAAGCGTGGGCCTTGGAGTAGGAGTCACCCTAGCCTCCGAACCAAGTAAATAACTTGTGTTCGCGATTGCTTTTCTTTTAATTCCGCTGCTTATTACTCGTTCGTTCTCCGTATCCTAAATGCATGAAAGTCACGAGCGCTATTCCCCCCCCCCCCCCCCTCTCTAGTGCTTTCGATCCAACAACAAGCACTCAACTCACGTTTGGGTGGTAGCTCTCAATTGATGATATCTCTCAGTTCTTGATCAAACTCTAGACCAAATCAAAATATCACATAGCAATTCAAAAGATACCACCGAAACTTATGATGGTAGAATTTTAAGAGAAAATGAAAGGGTAGAAGTTTGAGAATAAGGAAAACAAGAAAAGAATTGTTGAAGACAATTTACTTCGATTCACAAAAGTAGCCTTTTTTATTTTTTTTGCGCTTTCTTCTTCTTCTTCTTTTTTTTTTGTCTTTTCGTTGCACTCCTCTTCTTTTTTTCCCACGATTTTTTTTTTTTTTGCTTTTGGCTGAACAACTAGTAAAGATAGATTTGTACTTGCCTTTGAACCGAAGCTCTGATACCAGATGATACGAACCCCACCAACAAATGTGATGGAACCCGAGACAAAGGTGGATAGAACCCCAAGAACTAAATGACAAGAGTGTGAGTCTTGACCCGTAACCTAGAGTTGGCACGAACCAAGCCTGCGAAGGAAAGAAACGCCATACTCGGGGTGATAAGTTTTGATGGTTTGAACGCCACGAGAGTAAACTCGATAAGTTCAGAAAGTCCTTTCAAGAACTAAGAGAGCATACAATCTCACCAAAAACTAAGTTGCTTCATACTAAAACGAGTTAACAAGGAAAAGTACAAGATAAGTTCATTCACAATTAGAGTCCCAATGTTGCATGTCTCATACAAGCAATCTAGGAACCCAAAACAAAATAAATGCATGCACAATTAGAGTCCCAAGTCTCATGCTTCATTAAACAATCTAAAATACTTAAGTCTTCATGCATGAACGAGTTTCCATGCTTATTAGCATTCTTCCGTTAAGCACAACCAGTCATGGATGGTTATGTCTGATTACGTGGATTAGGCCACGACTAGCAGTTTGGATTATCTTGGTCTGTCCTTGCTCATAGTCCTCCCAATGTTTTTTGACTAGCCCATTTAGTGCTTCCTTGAAATGCTTTGCTCACAGTCTTGTAATTGGGCCTTCTGGAAGTGATAGCTGATCTCTCCTATCTTCAGCCCTTGGGCATACATCATAAAGACCTCTTGATCTTTTGCTGTATTCCTCTCCTCCTCTTGGACGTCGTGTGGGCGACGATCTACCAAGACGTAAAAACCACCCAAGTCCTTCTTTCTTCAAGACTTTCGGCCACCAAGGGATCAAAGCTAGGAACACCACCTCTTGTTCTTCTTTCTTCCTTGTAACCCACCGGCCACAAGATGGTTAAAGCCTCTTGATGTCACCGGCCTTAGGTGAGAAAGCAAGGGGAGAATAAGAATATGAGGGGGGTCGGCCACAAGGAGAATAGAAGAGGAACAGAAATTGTGTAGATGATTATTATTTCTTAGGCACCATCTATCCTCTTTTATAATCCTTGGTAATGGCTAAAAAGGAAAGATTTTAACAACAATTAAAATCTCTCTTTTAAATTTCCTATTGTGGATGACTACAAAAGGAAAGTTTTAAAAATTAAAAATCTCACTTTTAAACATTATAGATGGCTACAACAAGGAAAGATTTTTAAAATTAAAACCACTCTTTTAAATCATGGTTACAAAAAAGGAAAGTTTAACAAAAATAAAATCTCTCTTTTAAACCATTGTAGAAGGATACAAAAGGATTTTTTTTTAAATTTAAAACTCTCTTTTAAAACCATGTGGATGGCTTCAAAAAAGGAAAGTTTTAAAAATTTAAAATCTCTCTTTTAAAACATTGTAGATGGCTAAAAAAGACAGATTTAAAAAAATTCAAAACTCACTTTTAAACCCATCTTGGTCGTCCCCTTGCTTGGGTACCAAGCAAGGATGTTGCCGGCCATAAGGATGACTCGGGTGGATGCAAGACTTTATACATAGAGATTACAACAGGGGCCTAGAGGAGGAATTAGTTTTGGCCTCCTGATGAGCTTGAGCTTCCTGTGTTCGACCCGAACACCTAACTCAAGTTCATCAATAATAACTCATGCCACTAAAGAGTTATTATTGAACTATCACACCAATCTCATATTACATATGAGCTCCTTCTTATCATTAGTACGTTAATCACCCTATGTTTAAGATATTAAATGTCCATTAATTAAATGAGTTACTGACAACTCACTTAATTAACATCTAGCTCCAAGAGTAGTACCACTCAACTTCATTATCATGTCGAAACTAAGTCCACCTGGAGGGTTTACATGACAATCTTATAAGCATCATCATCCTAATAAATAGGACACAGTTTACTTCTATAATCAACAACACACATATAAATAATATTATTTCCCTACTTATCGTACCTATTGATTTAATAAATAAATCTCACCCTTTGATAAATTAAAGAAATAAATTCAAAGTACATATGGTTGTTATTATATCGGGATTAAGAGTACGCACATCCATAATAATTGAGGTCCTGTTCTTTTATGCCGTCAGTATAAAAGGAACAACCTCAAATGTGTTAGTTAGAACCCTAGAGCCAATCATTTGATGATTATTGTATGGACTCGTTGTATCATATTTTTGTATATAAATAAAGGTATTTATTTTTGGTTATTATACTTACTTGTATTTGTGCCAAATAACTAAGTATAATAGTGTCCTTGAGTAGAAGGTTCTTACCTATATCAATCGATTGGCTGGATCGATAGTGAGATGAAATAGGGAACACTACTCTTAATCATTCCCAGTCGAGTATTAACATTCAGGGACAATGTTAATGTGACGAGACTAGCATGTAGGTCAACTCGATGACTTGATCTCACAAGTCATGGATATAGAGATATCAAGTTAACACATGGGTATGCATTGGAGAATGTATACTGAATGACCCACCATGAGAAAGTATCATGGGTCGTTATATGAGTGTCATATACTTTCTCATGTGGTTATTAGTATGACTACTAGTCCTTGGACCTGAAGTCACCATGGTTCCCTACATAAGGAGGTACGTACTTTGGCTTCGTCAAACGTCACCCGTAACTGGGTGGACTATAAAGGCGATTACTAGGTATGTAACAAATTATGCGGAGGGATATGAGTGATGTAGATGGGATCTATCCCTACTATATGATGGGAGTGACATCGATATTCTTGATAGAGTGAGACCACTAAGTGCATGACCATGCCCAAATGAGTCAATATGAGATATTGAGCTCATTTGATTGAGTGAGTCTACTTGGGATTCAAGATTTAGATTGATTAGAGGATGCCACAGTCTATGCCTCATATTGATCAATCTAGATGTCTAGGATAGAAGGACAATGTCATATATTGTGAGGAGTCACAATTAGTAGTCACAAGGTGATGTTGGATCTCAACATTCTTGGATCTCAACATTCTTGTAACTTGGGTAGTAATGATGTGTTGCTAGATACCGCTCATTACTTATGCTTCTAAATAGGTTTAGGAGCATTGCCAACATTACAAGAACCTATAGGGTCACACACAAAGGGCAATTAGATGGAGATTAGGTTCATTTGATGAACATAACGGATTAGGTTCATGTGATGAACCAAATTGGATTAAGAGTAATCCAAATTAGGCTAATTGAGTTGGACTCAATTTGGTTCATGTGTTAAGTGAGTCTAATTTGGACTTAGACTCATTTAATTAATTTAATTCAATGAATAGAGATTCATTAAATTAAAATTGACTTGAACCAATGGTTAGATTAGATCAACCAAGGGAGACAAGTGGTCAAGTTTGACTTGACTTAAGTAGGAAGATGAAGAGTCAAGTTTTGACTTGACTTTGACTTGACCAATGGCACATCATCAAGGATTCTTCATTTGGTCAAGTTTGACTTGACCAAATGCCACCTCATGGAGGAGATCAAGAGACTTGACTCTTGATATTCCATGGGGGTTACAAGCCATGAAGTGGCTTGCCACTTTTAGTGTTGAATTAATTGATTTTCATTCAAGTGAATTCATTTCTTCTTCTTCCTCTCAAGGTTTTTCTTCTCTCCCTCTCCTCTCCATTGCTGAGACCTTGCATGAGTGCTAGCACACTCTAAGATTTCTTCTCCATCTCTTGCTTGTGTGGATACACATAGAGGAGTATCTACTTTGATAATCTCGAGATCTGACGAACCTTGGACGAGCGGGATTACGCGAAGGGCTTTGCATCAAGGGTAACGCTCTTCTTCTTTGTAGATCTAGTTTAGATCTTGATTAGAAACTCGTACGTGAAAGTTTTACAAAATTTTATTCTTCGCACGGATCCGTGGCATGGGAATTTCAGGGTTTCCGCAACGCAAAAAGCGGTTTTTGCGGCCTGAAAAACCCAACAAAATGGTCCTGCTCTATACACACATAGTTTACTAGTATAATTTTATAGTCAAGATAAATTAGTACCAAATTATACTACAACCATTCCAATGGTTTGTCCCAATCCATCTTGGTTATGAGCTTCTATTTATAATTTATAAGGAACTGAGAACATGATCTTCTGTGTGACACCACACACCATGTTATCTACAATATAAATTAAATGGCCAACTGCATTTAACTAAATGCAGACATTTGACCAATGTGATTCTCATTTTAAAATAAATGTTTATACAAAAAGCTGGGCTTTTAGTATACATTCTTACACTACTTTCATTTGTGAGTTGTTAACGTTGTAAAAGGCTAGTACTCCGCCAGAAGGAAATTGTCATAAAGTATGCTTCATTTTCCTTGGATTAGCAATCTTCTGATTGCAAACCAAGTAAGTCTCCTTGTGTTTCTATCTCTATAATTAGTCTCTTAGTTTTTTATTACAAGTGTTTTTTATTAAGCTATAAGTCGAGAAAGGGTTGAGTTTATTTTTGCAGGACAATTCACCCCTCCACTCTTGCCGACCTCAAGGGACCAACAAGTGGTATCAGAGCGAGGACACTTCAAAAGGACTAACCGTTGACCAAAGCAAAGAAACCAATGGTCGAACCAGACATCGTTCCAACAAAATTCGAGGGAGACTTCGCACACTGAAACACCGAATGGAGGTATTTTTAAAAACTGACTTTGAGATTCGTTTAATAATCAAGTATGGTTTTGTAACTCCTACGAATCAAAACAGAGAGGAGAAGGAAGAGAGTTTTTGGACAAAGAAAGAACAAAATGATTCCGTAGCAAATAACCGAGCGGAATATCACTAGCTGAGCGTGCTACCACCCCAAGAAGTCAACTGCATCGGGAGCTACTCGTCGGCCAAAGAACTCTGGGAAAAATTCCTGGAACTCCACGAAGGCACATCCGAAACCAAGCTTACAAGATGAGACATACTTCGGAACAAACTGGCAAATATACGTCTTGAAAAGGTGAGAAGGTAGTCGATCTACACGCGAAGGTCAAAGAACTAATCACCAGACTCAAAAACTTCGATGAAATGGTAACCAACCGAGACTCAATACACTATACACTCAATACCTTTCCCAAGACTCCAAAATGGTCCTCGATAATCAACGCCTACTATATCTCAAAGGACATGGAGGTAAGTACCCTAAAGTAACTCTTTTCTACTCTAGAATTACATGAAACCAGATGTACAGGTACAACAAAAGAAACAAGCCAGATTATGACAATAAAAGTAACCAAGAAGGATGAACCTGAGTCAAACTCAAAAGAAGATCAAGAAGCTTACATGGTAAGGAATTTCAGAAAATTCTTTAGATCTAACAAATTTAAAGAAATGCAAAACAGGAAAAATAAAAAAAAATAAAAGAAGGGTTCGATGCTACCAGTGTCAAAAGGAAGGACACTTAAAAGAGGACTGCACATAACTCAAAAAGGAAAAAGGCAAGATGCCCAAGTAAAACAAGCACAAGACTCTAACTGCTACTTGGGATGACAGCTTATCATCAGAATTAGAAATAAAAGAATATGTCGGACTAGCACTAATGGCAAGCCATGAAGAGCAAAGCATCTCAGAAGTCAGCATCGATGAAGGGGGAGCGACTTCAGATGAATGTAGCGAAGCAGGGGGAGAGTCAGACTTCAAGTCTGATATGATAAGTGAGGTATGCCTCTTACCTCCTGATCAACTCTATTTTGGTATTAAGTTTATGACAAAATCTATGTATAAGTTAAAAAATAAAAATGATAAATTAAAAAATGGAAACTTAGAAATAAAAAAAATTAGCAAAATTATGTCTAATAGAAGATTTTGAAAAAGTAAAACTTGAAATGTTTAATTAAAAGAAGAAATAGAAAACTTAAAAAAAATTTGCATATTCAAATGTTTCTATTTTTAGAAACTATAGAGGATTAAACTGGTACTATAGATTTCACAAAGTTCAAATCAGAAAAGTAACAAAATCTTATATCCCTAGAAAATACCTGATTAACCCTGTAGGAAGGAACCTATATTGGGTTTCAAAAACTTGTTTAAATTAAAAAGTAAAATTAGACTTAGGGCTTTCAGGTAGAAATTAAATATTTGATTTTATTAAAAGGCTTTGTCTAGAAGTGGTTGATGATCCAATAACCAAGAAGGCCTAGTGCCTCACCATAGCCTGGAAGTCAATTTCTGAATTGAATATTTAATTGACAAACTAATATGCATGAAATAGTTAATTAAATTAAATACTTTTAAAATTTTTAAAATTGTAAACTTCACTTAAAATCTTTTTCAAAGTTCACTTAAAAATTTGTCTTTAAATTGCAAAATTTATTTAAATTGTTTTTGTTAAAAAAAATTTTGTGTTTAGCTTAAATTTTTAAGTTAGTAAAGCTAAAAAATATTTTAGAGAATTTTTTTTTTACTTAGAATTTTTTTTTCAGATTTACTTTACCAAAATTTCTACAAAAAAATTAATTCCTAAAATTTTTTAAGGAAATTTTTTGTTTTTACTTAGAAAATGTTTATGAAATTATTACATTGTTAGCGTTATCAAAATTGTTTTCAATATTTCCAAAATCAGAGTTTACTTAGAAATTTTTTTTTCTTACTTGAAAAAATCTTTTTGAAAATTTAAAATTTTATAAAAGTTACCCTTAGCTTTTTATTGTACCCCATTTTTTATGTGATCAAATGGGGAGAAGAAAAGGATTAAGTCTATGGGGAGGTAGTTTAAAATTAATTTTCCTATTTGTTTATGCTTTATTGCAAAATTATTTTTTTCTTTAACTTTATTTGTTTACCCTAACTTAACTTGGGTTGCTCACATCAAAAAGGGGGAGATTGTTAGAACCCCAAGGTTGTTTTGATGTGATCAAACAAGTTAAGTTAGGTCCTGTTTGGTTTAACCCCTGTGTCTAAGTGTGTAGGAGCTTAGGAGCACAGGAAGTCAAGCGGAAGACGCGGCTAGCGAGAAGGACGGCACGGGAGAGAGCCGACGGGCTCGGTGTGTCCGAGGGACGAGGTGCCGCAGAAGAATACACCGGTGGACGAGAAGAACGTACGCGACGTTCAAGGGATGAGAAGCCGAGGAGGAAGGCTGCTCGAAGAGAAGGCCGGAAATTAAGTTTGGGTGATGCCTATTCTAGATGGCCGAGATCACCCAAGCAAGCGGAATCGGAGTGGAAGACCCGGACCGAGACGAGCAGAACCGGAGCAGAGGACCCGGACTGAAAAAGTCAACCATGTTGACGTTAAGGGTCTGGGCGCTTGGAACCTTGATCTTATCAGATTCGACGTGTCCGTTGACCAACGCGTCGAGGATAGAATTCTATCCCACTCTAGGTGCCCGAAACCCTTTCAAGTGTCCAAAATAGTGCTATAAATATAGCTCTATTTTTAGTAGTTCACACAACAACTTGTAATTCATTTCCTTCTATTCTACTTTCATTTTTGAGCTATTAACGTTGTAAGAGGCTACTCCGCCAGAAGGAGATCCTCATAAAAGTGCGTTTCATTTTCCATGGATTAGCAATCTTCTAATTGTAAACCAAGTAAGACTCCTTATGTTTCTATCTCTGTAATTAGTCTCTTAGTTGTTTATTACAAGTGTTCTTTATTAATCTATAAGTTGAGAAAGGATTGAGTTTGTTTTTGCAGGATAATTCTATTGGGTGCTACTCGGAATTCCGTTCTATTTTCCCTGTACAAAAATTTGTATAAGTATGAACTTTTTCTAGCAACCCATGTGTTCTTCAAAAGTTAAACTTGGATTCCCAACGAAACTTAACATTATTAATCCAAGTTCAACTCATGTGTTCTTCATAAGTTAAACCATTAAATATCTATTTCAAGGATTGGCTTCCAGGTCGTTGGCGAGGCACTCGACCTTCTTGGTTATGGGATCATCCACCACTTCCTAGACAAAGCCTTTCAAAGAAATTGAATATTTAAACTCCTTACAGTAAACCCTAGGTTTAACTATAGATAACTCAATTGAAGCACAAAATCGATAGCCTCTTGTGTTGGTATTTCAGGTCCATACAAAGAAAAACTAAACTAGTTTCCCTGCGGAATAAAGAACTAGTTGTACCTTTCTTCATAGACAAAGACCTCTTGATCTTTTGCTGTATTCCTCTCATCTTCTTGGACGTCATGTGGGTGACGATCTACCAAGACAAAGCACCCGAACCTTTTCTTCTTCTCCTCCAAGCACCGTCGGCCACAAAGATTGAAGCAAGGTGCTTCCGGCCTCAAGAGAAAGAAAACAATAGAAGAGGGTCGACCACACAAGAGAATAAAAGAAAGAGAACTTAGGTTATGTTTATGGGCACCACCCTCCTCCTCTTTTATATACTTTCCTAGCGGCTAAAAAAGGAAAGTTTTAACAAAATTTTCCTTTTATTTGCTATTGTGGATGCTTACAAAAAAGGAAAGATTTTAACAAAATTAAAATCTCCTTTTTAAGCCATTGTAAATAGCTATAAAACGAAAGATTATAACAAAACTTTGTTTTAAACAAAATCTTCCTTTTAATCCTATAATGGTAGGTTACAAAAAAAAAGGAAAGAATTTTAACAAAATTAAAATCTCTCTTTTAAACCATTATAGATAGCTACAAAAAAGGAAAGATTTTAACAAAATTAAAATCTCTCTTTTAATCCTTTGAAGAAAGCTATAAAAGGAAGCTGTAGGCACAATGCTGATGTGTGTGTAGGAAGTAAGGAACTTGGAAGCTTTTAACAAAATTTATAGAAGATTTTAACATATACTTAATATTTATTTCTTTAATTTATCAATGAGTGAGATTTATTCATTAAATCAATAGGTCGATAAGTTGGGAAATAATATTATTTATATAGTGTATTGTTGATTATAGAAGGAAACTGTGCCCTAGTTATCTAGGTATTGTGTGTATAGAAGATTTTAGAAGATTTTATATGTGTGCCGGATCACTACATTAACTACTGAAGCTACTGTGCGGAAAACTGGGTAAAATAAAATTTCACTAACTGACTCAGTTAATCTGACAACTGATACACCCATGCTGTTATAAGGAAGGATTCAAGCCCCATTCCGGTTGGTGTACATGTGCTAAGGAGGATACTTGACCTCCCATCTGAGCTAGGAACTCAGAACTAACTTCCCAGCTAGCTGCTGATCGATCCACGGATCGATCAAACTTGTCGCGATTCTGCACCCTGCTGGATCGGTCTGCGGACCGATCCAGCAAAGGCTGGATCGGTCGGCAGACCGATCCAGGTGTGTCTGGATCGGTCTGCAGACCGATCCAGGCACCTGGAAACGCTGGATGCTCTCTGTTCGGTGCTGGATCGGTCGGACGACCGATCAGATAGCATACAGTAGCATACTGTATGCCTCTAGATCGGTCGGCTGACCGATCCAGGATCCTGATACTGCAACGGATCGGTCGGCAGACCGATCCAACTCTGATACGAAATCAGAGTTTCTGATTTCAGAACTTTCAGGCACTGGAACGTACCACAACTCACAGACATAGGTTCTAGATACATGAAAACACTCTAGCACGTAAATAATAACATTCTAAACATGATAATCTAAACAAAACATAGTTCACTAAGCTATAACACCTAGCAACAAGGCTAAGTCATAAAACTAGTCATGTTAAGTATCAAAACTGAAATGGAAGCGTATAGATCCCCAAGGATCTTTATTCCAAACCCCTTGCACACACACATCATCGTAGCATCGCCCTCCAGCCTCCGCTAGTCCACTTTTCTTTTACCGGCATTTGCAGTATAAGAAAAGTAGCATCTATAAGCTTAAAGCTTAGTAAGAAACCATCTACCTCACTAAAACATGCAACGATGCGATTATGTTTTTAAATCATGCTGTTTGAAACATACTGAATATGCAAGCATGGCATGGCATGGTATCATACAAAGCATAAACTGGAACTGAAACATGGCATAGCATATAAACTGAACATGAAACTGAACTAGTCATACATATATCTAAATCTGTACATGAACTCAAATCATGTAAACTGAACTGAAAGCTAAATTAGTGTTCTCATCACTAGTTTCAAATTTGAAAACTATACATATAATAGATGAAAATACTAAACATGTTGTTGGGCCCTCGCAACTGTATTTCATGCGCGCATCCCTACGAGACCCGGGATTGCAAGTTCTGAATCCAGCAGGGTTACTAGGTTGTCTGAACCTAGGGACGACTGTGGGAGTCCAGCCCATGGATATCTGATCCAAGTACAGTGCCAACTGAATAAAAGTAAAATACTGAATATTATTTTATTTCTAGGTTATCTGAACCTAGAGCTAGGTTATCTGAACCTAGAGGCTACTGTGGGAGCCCACCCAATGGATATCTGATCCATTAGCTGTAATAACTGATAATAAACTAAGTAAAATGTTTCTAATACATTTTACATGCTGTTAGGACGCCTATTGGTGCATCCTTCTGAACTGAGCATTCTACCGAATGCTTGGTGTGCACTAAAAGCACACCCTAAAACTGAAAACTGTAAAACTACTGAACTAATGCCAAAACTAACAAGCGAGAGCAATTGTACTGCAGGTGAGGGGTTTCTTACCTCAATCGCAAGGTTTTCTTACGATTCTAACCGCTAGGTTTTCCGGAAAACTGCTCCGTTCGACGAACCGCTTACGTCCTCGCGTTCCTCTCGCGGAGAAGAACCTTTTTCGTGTTGGAGTCGTCGCCGGAAGATGTTCCCTTGACCCTTGGCTTGGTGTGTGTCGTGCGTGAGGAAGAGGGGAAGAGGAGAGGTGCGGCGGTTTTAGGTTTCGGGTGAGGAAAAGCTACGGTGAGAAAATAATCTAAACTTCTCACTTAAATCCTTATTTATATTTACTAATTAATTCATCCAAAATCAATTATAAATATAATTGATTCCCTCTTCTTTCAGCACGGCCCTGCTGGGTTCAACTGGTTACTAGCATTATCCCTTACACCATAGGTCTCGGGTTCGATTCCCGCCTAAGCTATTTTGCGACCTATTTGTTTTTGCTACTTCCGGTACTCCAAAAATTCTGTAAAAATATCCTAAAAATCTAGAGAAATCATAGGATATTTCTAAAATAAATTCGGGAATTTTTCGGGCTTTACAATCCCCATACTTTATAAAAAGTTCGTCCCCAAACTTAAAACAATTCTGGGTACTTCTGTCTCCCAAGTCGCCTCTGCTGCTGTGTGATTTTGCCAGCTGACTTTGACTAATGGTACTTCCTTGTTCCGTAATTTCTTTACTGCTCGGTCTATTATCTGAATAGGCCGACTGTCATAGCTGAGATCATCCCGGACCTGTACCAACTGGGGCTCAATCACCTGGGTGGCGTCTGGAATATGCTTCTTCAGCATGGAGACAAGAAATACGTTGTGGACAGCTGACATCTCCTGAGGTAGCTCTAGCTCATATGCTACCTTGCCCACTCTCTTCGTGATAAGGTATGATCCCACATATCTGGGAGCTAGCTTTCCCTTCTTCCCAAAATGCATGACTCCCTTCATGGGAGCTACTCTGAGGAAAACTGTATACCCAACTGAAAACTCTGGGGGTCTGCGTCGTGTATCGGCATAGCTCTTCTGACGGCTTTGTGCTGTCTCTATCCTCTGGCGAATCTGCTGTATGGCTGCTGTGGTATCTGCTACTAGATCTGTCTGAAGCTCTAGTTCCTTCTGTTCACCACTCTCATACCAACAGATTGGTGATCTGCACCTCCGCCCATAGAGTGCCTCATAAGGTGCCATGCCGATAGTGGCCTGATAACTGTTGTTGTATGCAAATTCTGCTAGACTCAGATATTTGCACCAACTTCCCTTGAAATCTAGGGCACAAGCCCGGAGCATATCTTCGAGTACCTGATTTACTCGCTCCGTCTGACCATCTGTCTGAGGATGGAAGGCTGTGCTGAATTTTAACTGGGTGCCCATAGCTGTCTGTACACACTTCCAGAAGTGTGATGTAAATCTGCTGTCTCTGTCTGATATAATGGTTCGTGGGACTCCATGCAGCTTGACGATCTCCTTGAGATACAACTGAGCTAGCTGCTCCATGGAATAGGATATTTTGATAGCTAAGAAGTGGGCTGATTTAGTCAACCTGTCGACTATTACCCAGATAGCATCAAAACCATTCGTGGTTCTGGGTAATCCCACTATGAAGTCCATAGAGATATCCTCCCACTTCCATTCTGGAATCTGGATCGGCTGCAGAACTCCTCCTGGTCGCTGATGTTCTGCCTTAACCCTCTGACAGGTTAGACAGATGCTGACGTATCTGGCGATATCTCGCTTCATCCCAGGCCACCAAAATCGTTTCTTTAGATCCTGATACATTTTGGTGGAACCAGGATGCATCGCATAGGGAGTCCTGTGAGCCTCGTCTAGAATCTGTTTTCGTAGTTCCTCCTGATCTGGAACACAAAGTCTGTCACCACAGTACACTACCCCACTGGCAGACACTCTTAACTCTCCACTTTCTGATTCTGCTAACCCTTGCTTGATTTTCTGGATTTCAGGATCCTGCTCCTGAGCTGTCTGAATATCATCAAGCAAGGTAGATGCTAATGACATAGTGGAAAGCTGCCCGACTATAAGCTCGAGACTAAAAGCTGTAATCTCCTTCCTTAGGGGTGGTGACATAGCTGCTAAAGATAATAAGGTAGCACTGGACTTCCTGCTGAGTGCGTCTGCTACCTTATTAGCTTTTCCTGGATGGTAGAGGATATCTATGTCATAATCCTTGGCCAGCTCTAACCATCTACGCTGCCGCATATTCAGATCCTTCTGAGTAAAGAAATACTTCAGACTTTGATGATCTGTATACACTCTGCACTGAGCTCCGTACAAATAATGTCTCCAAATCTTGAGAGCGAACACCACTGCTGCAAGCTCAAGGTCGTGTGTAGGATAGTTCCTCTCATAATCCTTGAGTTGTCTGGAGGCATAGGCGATCACCTTGCCCTGCTGCATCAGTACTGCTCCTAATCCCAATTTAGAGGCGTCACTGTAGATGTCGAAGCTGTCTATGTTTTCTGGTATAGCTAAAAGGAGGACCTGGTCAATCTCCGCTTTAGTTCATTCCTCCGCTCCACTGAAATTCTTGTTCTTCCCGGTGAGAGCTGTCAGTGGGGAGGCTATTCTGGAGAAGTCCTCTACGAATTTCCTGTAGTAGCCTGCTAATCCCGAAAGCTTATGATTTCACCGGCGTTCGGTCTCTTCCAGTTACTTAGCTTCTATCTTGTTGGGATCTACCATAACACCATCCTTGGAGATGATTTGACCTAGAAAGGCTACTGGTCCACCAAAATTCACATTTCGTGAATTTGGCGTACTGCTGGTTCTCTGAAGGATCTGCAAAACTGTCTTCAGATGCTCTACATGGTCCTCCCGAGTGCTCGAATAAATAAGAATGTCGTCGATGAACACGATGACAAACTTATCTAAGTATTCTCTGAATACTCTATTCATGAGGTCCATGAAAGTAGCTGGAGCATTTGTCACACCGAAGGGCATGACTACGAACTCATAATGTCCGTATCTGGTCCTGAAAGCTGTCTTGGGTATATCACCTTCTTTAACTTTCACCTGGTGATATCCCGATCTGAGATCTATTTTAGAGAACATTGATGCTCCCTTTAGCTGATCGAACAGGTCATCTATTCTGGGAAGAGGATACCTGTTCTTAATTGTGACCTGGTTCAGGGCACGGTAGTCTATGCATAAGCGCATGCTTCCATCCTTCTTCTTCACGAACAACACAGGTGCTCCCCATGGTGAGTGACTAGGGCGTATGAAACCCTTGTCAAGAAGCTCCTGTAATTGCTCCTGAAGTTCCTTCAGTTCTGCTGGAGCCATGCGGTACGGTGCCTTGGAAATTGGATTTGTGCCGGGAATGAGCTCTATCTCAAATTCAATCTCCATGTCTGGTGCTAAGCCTGGTAGCTCTTCAGGGAAAACTGCTGGGTAGTCACAAACGACTCAAACCTCTGATAGCTGTTGGTTCTTGTCCTGGCTGGTGTTGACTACATTTGCTAAAAATCCCATGCATCCTGAATCCATTAGCTGCTGTGCTTTCAGTGCTGAGAGAAACTTCCTGGCTTTTCTCTTTGGTTTTCCTATGAACTCAAACTGTACTCCTGCTTCAGGTTGGAATATGACCTTCTGTTTATGGCACTCTATAGAAGCGCCGTATCTGATCAGAAAATCCATTCCAAAGATGACATCGTAGTCAGTCATTTCTAGCACTATCAGATCACCAAAAAGTTCCCTGTCTGCTATAATGACTGGCACTGCTCTGAGCCAGTGCGTAGATGTCATAATGTCTCCTGAGGGTAGTGTTGTCAGAAACTGACTATTGAGTACCTCTGGAGGTGTTGCTAATTTCTCGGCAAATGCCCTGGATACATAAGAGTGGGTTGCCCCAGTATCGAATAAGACAGTTGCATTATGCTGTAAAATATTGATCTGACCTGTGACAACTGTCGAGGCATTTGCTACGTCCTCTCTGGTCAGTGAGAAAATCCTGGCATTTGTGTTAGCTGTGGGGGCTTCTAATCTGCCCTGACTGATCTGTGGACCATCTAAGGCTGCATACATCTGGTGTAGCTGCGCTGGCTGAGCTCCATACTGTATCGGCTGAGGCTGAGGAAGACTATTCTTGTTCGGGCACTGCTTAGCCATGTGCCCTTCCTGTCCACATTCAAAACAACCTCGCGTACCCTTGCGGCAAACTCCTGGATGATGTTTCCCACAAGTAGTACATTTGGGATGTCTGGAATGTTTTCCAGCTGGTCCTCCTTTTGGGTCACTGCTTGCCTTGCGTTTCCCCTTCCAGTTGGAGCTATGTCCCTGTTGTTTCTGCTGAGTACCTGAGCTAGCTTGTCCCTTGGGCTCTGTGGAAACCTGCTTCTGCTGGGTGATGCTGTGCTGATAGTGCTCGGTGATCAGAGCACTACTCACTAGCTCCTCTGTGGTTTGTGGCCTATGAACGCCACCAGCCACATTCATTGCGATCTCTGGTCTGAGCATCTTCAGCATCAAGCGTACTCGTTCCTTCTCTGAGCTGACTAGTTCTGGACACAGACGGGCCAACCTGTTGAATTTCTTCACGGCCTCCTGAACTGATAGGTTGCCCTGACGAAATTCTGTAAACTCGTCATAGTGTCGGTTCGTGACCTGCATGTGAAAGAATTCCTCGAAGAATTCTTTCTCGAAGTTGGCCCATGTCATCTGGTTTACTGGCCACTTTGATTTAATCCGCTCCCACCACATGCGTGCATCTCCTGTTAAACAGAAGGAGGCACACTTCACCTTTTCGTGCTCTGGCCAGTCTAGAAGCTCCATCGTGCTTTCCAGTGTTTTAAACCATGCCTGAGCATCCCATGGTTCGCTGGTGCCTGAGAAGTTCTCGGGCTTAATTCTCTGCCACTGGATAAGGTAAGCTTCTCTCTTAGCCCCTGCTACTGGGGCCACTGGGACTGGTACTGCAGGCTGAGCTGGTACTACCTCTGTGATTACTGGAGTCGTGAGGTTCGGTACTGGAGTGACTGGGGGAGTAGTCTGCTGGTTAGCCTTTAAGGAGGCTATCTCCTGTTGCTGATCAGCTAACTGCTGCTGTAGCTGAGCCACTAGTGCTGTAAGGTCTGGGGGAGGCACTGAACTGCCTGCCTCATGCTGGGGCTCAGCCGCTGATGCTTTCTTAGCTGGACGTCCTCGTACCATTTTCTAAATAGCAGAGAACACATATATATAACTAGGCTATCATGTTATAGTTAACTACTGGTAACATGTTAATTACTATCACTGTAAACATGAATTAATTAACTACCAACATGAGAGCAAACATGAAAGCACTTATAACTGATATGAAAGCTGAAAACAAAATTGAGTGAGAGATGTTCTTACTTGGAAGCTGTAGGCACAATGCTGATGTGTGTGTAGGAAGTAAGGAACTTGCTCTGATACCACTCTGTAACGACCCAACTCCTGGGTACTAGGCTGTGAGCCGGATCACTACATTAACTACTGAAGCTACTGTGCGGAAAACTGGGTAAAATAAAATTTCACTAACTGACTTAGTTAATCTGACAACTGATACACCCATGCTGTTATAAGGAAGGATTCAAGCCCCATTCCGGTTGGTGTACATGTGCTAAGGAGGATACTTGACCTCCCATCTGAGCTAGGAACTCAGAACTAACTTCCCAGCTAGCTGCTGATCGATCCACGGATCGATCAAACTTGTCGCGATTCTGCACCCTGCTGGATCGGTCTGCGGACCGATCCAGCAAAGGCTGGATCGGTCGGCAGACCGATCCAGGTGTGTCTGGATCGGTCTGCAGACCGATCCAGGCACCTGGAAACGCTGGATGCTCTCTGTTCGGTGCTGGATCGGTCGGACGACCGATCAGATAGCATACAGTAGCATACTGTATGCCTCTGGATCGGTCGGCTGACCGATCCAGGATCCTGATACTGCAACGGATCGGTCGGCAGACCGATCCAACTCTGATACGAAATCAGAGTTTCTGATTTCAGAACTTTCAGGCACTGGAACGTACCACAACTCACAGACATAGGTTCTAGATACATGAAAACACTCTAGCACGTAAATAATAACATTCTAAACATGATAATCTAAACAAAACATAGTTCACTAAGCTATAACACCTAGCAACATGGCTAAGTCATAAAACTAGTCATGTTAAGTATCAAAACTGAAATGGAAGCGTATAGATCCCCAAGGATCTTTATTCCAAACCCCTTGCACACAAACATCATCGTAGCATCGCCCTCCAGCCTCCGCTAGTCCACTTTTCTTTTACCGGTATCTGCAGTATAAGAAAAGTAGCATCTGTAAGCTTAAAGCTTAGTAAGAAACCATCTACCTCACTAAAACATGCAACGATGCGATTATGTTTTTAAATCATGCTGTTTGAAACATACTGAATATGCAAGCATGGCATGGCATTGTTAGAGTGTATACTAAAAGCCTAGCTTTTGGTATAAACATTTATCTAGAAATAAGAATCACATTGGTCAAATATCTACATTTATGATAAATGTAGTTGTTCAATTAATTTATATTATAGATAACATGGTGTGTGGTGTCACACACAGAGGATCATGTTATCAGTACCTTATAAATTATAAACAGTAGCTCATGACCATAATGGAAAGGAACAAACCATTGGAAGGTCGTAGTGTAATTAGGTATTAGTTTATCTTAACTATATAATTACACTCGTACACTTAGAGTGTATTGAGTAGGACCATTAGAGACCGTTTCTTTTATATTGACTTTATAAAGAAATAAAGACCTCAGTTATTATGGAAGTGTGTGCTCTTAATCCTAATATAATAACAAGCACATATATTTGATATTTATTTCTTTAATTTATCAATGGGTGAGATTTAGTTCGATGAATCAATAAGCCCGATAAGTTGGGAAATGATATCACTTATAGTGTGTGTTGTTGATTATAGAAGGAAACTGTGTCCTAGTGATCTAGGTTGAGAATGTCCCCAAGAGGAGCTCATAAGGATTGTCATGTTAAACCCTGCAGGTGGACTTAGTCCGACATGACGATGAAGTTGAGTGATACTACTCTTGGAGCTAGATATTAATTAAGTGAGTTGTCAGTAACTTACTTAATTAGTGGACTTTTGTTATCTTAAACACAGGGAGACTAACACACTCATAATAAGAAGGAGCCCAAAATGTAATTTGGGATTGGTGCGGTAGTTCAATAATAATTCTCTAGTGGAATGAATTATTATTGATAAAATTAAGTTGTGTGTTCGGGGCGAGCACGGGATGCTTAATTTTATCGGGAGACCAAAATCAATTCCTCCTCTCGGTCCCTATCGTAGCCTCTAGTATATAGAGATTTATACCCACCGCATACCCACCTTCTTACCCATCCAATGGGGCCGGCCAAGCTAGCTTGGAACCCAAGCTAGGGCCGGCCAAGACCAAGTGGATGAGCCATGTAGGTGGCCGGCCAAAGCTTGGGTCCCAAGCTTAGGTGGCCGACCACTAGAATATTAAAAAGGATTTTTATTAAAATTATTTCTTATGTGGATATCATGATTTTAAAAGAGAGTTTAAAAATTAAAAATTTCCTTTTATAGCTTTCTACAAAAGATTAAGAGAAGAGATTAATCTCTTTCCTTATTTGTAGTTTAAAAGGATGGTTTTAATTTTTGGTAAAACTTTCTTATTTGTAAATCATCTAACATGTTTAAAAGAGAGTTTAAAATTTGAAATCTTTCCTTATTTGTTGATTAAAGGATTTTAAATTTTAAGAAAACTTTCCTTTTAACCATGTTCATGATTTAAAGAGAGTTTAAAATTAAATATTCTCTTTTATAAGTTTCTACAAAAGATTAAGAAAAGATTTGATATCTTTCCTTATTTGTAGATTAAAAGAGATTTTAATTTTTAGAGATAACTTTCTTTTTATCCACATGTTTAAAAGAAAGATTTTAATTTATTAAATTTCCTTTTTATAAACCAATCATAAAGGGATTAAAATTATTGGAGAAATTTTTATAAATTTCTGGAGACAAATTAGGAAGTTTTAATTAATTAAAACTCTCCTTGTTTGTACCTTTTATATAGCCGGCCAAATAAAATTGAGAAAGAAAATTATTTTTAATTAAATAAATTTTCCTTTTCAATGGAAAAAGAATTAAGGAAGTTTTTATTAAAATTTCCTTATTTGCCAAGATCAAGGATTATAAAAGAGGGGGTAGAGGAGGCTTCAAGGCTAACGAATCTATTCTATTTTCTCCCTCTTTTCTTTGGTGGTGTGGCCGACCCTTCCTTCTTCTCTTCTTCTTCTCTTTGTGGCCGAACCTCTTCTTGCTCATGGAGTTTTAATTGGTGGCCGGATCTAGCTTGAGGAAGAAGGAGAGAAAGCTTACATCCCATGGAGCTTGGTTGGTGGAAAAGATCTTCATCTTTTGGAAGCTTTGTGCTTGGCCGAAATTTGAAGAAAGGAGAAGAAGGTGCTTTGGTGGTTTCTCATCTCGGAAGATCGTTGCCCACACAACGTCCGAGGTTAGAAGAGGAATACGGTAGAAGATCAAGAGGTTTTTTCTAAAAGGTATAACTAGTATTTTTTTCTTTCCGCATCATACTAGTTATTTTTGGAAATAATACTAAATACAAGAGGCATATGATTCCAGAGTTTCGAATTTGTTTTCGATATAGTGTTCTTTTGTTTTTATTTTCCTTGTGATTTGATTGTTCTTTTCGGTTAACCTAAAGTTATTTTAGGAAATTAAATATTAGCTTTCCATAAAAGGTTTTGTCTAGTCGGTGGTGGTTGCTCCCATATCCAAGAAGGCCATGTGCCTCGCCACGTCAGTACTGGGAACCAATTATGGAAATTAATATTTAATGGAATTAATAACTTAAGGTGACTTGGGTCGAACGTGTTAAGTTCCGCAGAAGATCCAAGTCAAAACCTAAAAGAACAAATAGATTAAGTTTTGGATCAAACGTGTTAAGTTCCGCAGGCGATCCAAAATTTAATTTAAAAGAACACATGGTAGCTAGGAAAAGGTTCAGACCTTTGTACAAAATTTTTGTATAGTGGAACCTCTAGGTTTTCCGAGAAGCAACCAACAGGCATGGTATCATACAAAGCATAAACTGGAACTGAAACATGGCATAGCATATAAACTGAACATGAAACTGAACTAGTCATACATATATCTAAATCTGTACATGAACTCAAATCATGTAAACTGAACCTGAACTGAACTGAAAGCTAAATTAGTGTTCTCATCACTAGTTTCAAATTTGAAAACTATACATATAATAGATGAAAATACTAAACATGCTGTTGGGCCCTGGCAACTGTACTTACTGTGCGCGCATCCCTACGAGACCCGGGATTGCAAGTTCTGAATCCAGCAGGGTTACTAGGTTGTCTGAACCTAGGGACGACTGTGGGAGTCCAGCCCATGGATATCTGATCCAAGTACAGTGTCAACTGAATAAAAGTAAAATACTGAATATTGTTTTATTTTACTTTGCTGTTCTAGGTTATCTGAACCTATAGCTAGGTTATCTGAACCAAGAGGCTACTGTGGGAGCCCACCCAATGGATATCTGATCCATTAGCTGTAATAAGTGATAATAAACTGAGTAAAATGTTTCTAATACATTTTACATGCTGTTATGACGCCTATTGGTGCATCCTTCTGAACTGAGCATTCTACCGAATGCTTGGTGTGCACTAAAAGCACACCCTAAAACTGAAAACTGTAAAACTACTGAACTAACGCCAAAACTAACAAGCGAGAGCAATTATACTGCAGGTGAGGGGTTTCTTACCTCAATCGCAAGGTTTTCTTACGATTCTAACCGCTAGGTTTTCCGGAAAACTGCTCCGTTCGACGAACCGCTTATGTCCTCGCGTTCCTCTCGCGGAGAAGAACCTTTTTCGTGTTGGAGTCGTCGCCGAAAGATGTTCCCTTGACCCTTGGCTTGGTGTGTGCCGTGCGTGAGGAAGAGAGGAAGAGGAGAGGTGCGGCGGTTTTAGGTTTCGGGTGAGGAAAAGCTACGGTGAGAAAATAATCTAAACTTCTCACTTAAATCCTTATTTATATTTACTAATTAATTCATCCAAAATCAATTATAAATATAATTGATTCCCTCTTCTTTCAGCACGACCTTGCTGGGTTCAACTGGTTACTAACATTATCCCTTACACCAAAGGTCTCGGGTTCGATTCCCGCCTAAGCTATTTTGCGACCTATTTGTTTTTGCTACTTCCGGTACTCTAAAAATTATGTAAAAATATCCTAAAAATCTAGAGAAATCATAGGATATTTCTAAAATAAATTCGGGAATTTTTCGGGCTTTACATGTAGTCAGTATAAAAAGAACAACCTCAAATGGTCCTACTCAATACACACATAGTGTACTAGTATAATTTTATAGTCAAGATAAACTAATACCAAATTACACTACAACTATTCCAATGGTTTGTCCCAATCCATCTTGGTTGTGAGCTACTATTTATAATTTATAAGGAACTAATAACATGATCTTCTGTGTGATATCACACACCATGTTATCTACAATATAAATTAAATGGACAACTGCATTTAACTAAATACAGACATTTGACCAATGTGATTCTTATTTCAAAAAAAATGTTTATGCAAAAAGCTAGGCTTTTAGTATACATTCTAACAATTCACCCCTCCGCTCTTTTCGGCAACCAAGGGACCAACAACCATTACTTCATTAGTTTTACTGATGATTTCAATAGGTACGGCTATGTGTATCTGATGAGACACAAGTTAGAATCCTTTATAAAGTTCAAAGAATTCAAGAATGGAGTACAAACCCAACTTGGTAAGAGTATTAAGATGCTTCAATCAGATCGAGGTGGGGAATACCTTAGCTAAGAGTTTAATGACCATCCCGTTGAGTGTAGGATCATATCTCAACTCACTCCACTTGGAACACCATAATGGAATGGTATATTAGAAAGAAGAAATCATACTTTATTAAATATGGTACGATCGATGATGAGTCAAACAGATCTTCCCACTTCCTTTTAGGGACATGCTCTAGAGACAACCACTTTCATACTTAACCGCATTCCATCTAAGGCTGTTATAATAAAAACACCATATACGATATGGACTGAGAAGAATCACAAAATATCTTTCATAAAGATTTGGGATTGTGAGGCTTACATTCGACGACAAGTCTCAAATAAACTAGGACCCAAATTAGAGAAGTGGTATTTTATAGGATATCCCAAGGAAACAAAGGGATACTACTTTTATAATCCCACACAAGGTAAAGTATTTATTGTCAGAACCGGTGTCTTTCTATAAAGGGAATTTGTTTCTAGAAAAACTATTGGGAGTAAAGTCAATCTTGAAGAAATTCAAGATGCACTAACTAGCACTAACATCTTGATGGAAACTGAATAGGTACCACAAGATGTTGTGGATCATGATATTGTTACACCACAAGAAGTTGTGGAGCAACAACCTGTTCAAGTAGCACAAGCTCTACGTAGATCTGATAGGACCTGTCGTCAACCTGAGAGATATTATTTTCTCTTATCTAATAGATGTGATGTAGTGCTAGTTGGTCTCTATAAGACTACATGTTATCAGGAAGTTGTGCAAGGCCCAGATTCTGAGAAATTACTAGAGGCATGAGATCCGAAATGGAATCTATGTACACTAACCAAGTAAGTGTTGGTTAGTCCTAGGAAAACGTACTGGTTCCACTGTACAAAATTTTTTGTACAAGTGTCGAACCTTTCCTTAAATAACCTATTGTGTTCTTTAGAAGTTAAATTAGGAATCGCAGATGGAACTTAACATCATTGATTCTAAATTTAACTTATCTGTTCTTAATGGTTTAGATTTGAATCGCAAGCGGAACTTAACACTATTGATTCAAATCCACCGATGTTATTAATTCCATTAAATATTAATTTCTAAAATTGACTTCCAGGGCTGCATGGCGAGGCACATAGCCTTCTTGGATATGCGAGCAACCACCACTGCCTAGACAAAACCTTTTAAGGAAAGCTAATATTTAATTTCCATAAATAACTCTAGGTTTAACCAAAAAGAACAATCGAATTACAAATTCAAAAAATAAAACAAAAGAAACACAAATTTGAAACAAATCCGAAAACTCTAGAATCATATGCCTCTTGTGTTTGGTATTTCCAAAAATATCTATACAAAGAAAAACTAGTATGATGCGGAAAACAATTACTAATTATACATTTCTTTGTAAGCAAAAATAACCTCTTGATCTTCTACCGTATTACTCCTCTAACATCGGACGTTGTGTGGGCAACGATCTTCCGAGATGAGAACCACCAAGCACCTTCTTCTTCCTTCTAGGTTTCGGTCACCAAAAGCTCCTCCAAAGATGAAGAGGTTCGGCCACCACCAAGCTCCAAGGGATGCTAGAAATATCGCCTCCTTTTCTCTCCTTCTTCTCCAAGCAAGATCCGGCCACCACAAGGACTCCAAAGATGAGATGAGGTTCGGCCACAAGATGGAGAAGAGAGAAAGAGGAGGGGCCAGTCACACCCAAGGAGAAAAAGAGAGGAGAAAAATAATAGAGTCGTTTCCATGAAGGCACCTCTACCCCCTCTTTTATAATCCTTGGTATTGGCAAATAAGAAAATTTAAATAAAAACTTCCTTAATTCTTTTGCCATGAAAAGGAAAAATTTATTTAATTAAAAACAAATTTTCTTTTCATTATTACATGGTCGGCCACTTATTTCCCCAAAACAAGGAGAGTTTTAATTAAAACAAAAATTAAAACTTCCTAATTTAGTTCCGGAAATTTATAAAAAATTTCTCCAATAATTTTTCCCTTCATGGTGGGTTATAAAAAGGAAAATTTATAAATTAAAATCTTTCTTTTAAACATGTGGATAATTTCCAAAAAGGAAAGTTATCTCTAAAAATTAAAATCTCTTTTCAATCTACAAATAAGAAAAGATATCAAATCTTTTCTTAATCTTTCTTAGAAACTAATAAAAGAGAATATTTAATTTTAAAACTCTCTTTTAAATTATGATCATGGTTAAAAAGAAAAGTTTTCTCAAAATTAAAATCTCTTTTCAATCTTCAAATAAGGAAAGATTTCAAATCTTTTCTTAATCTTTTGTAGAAAGCTATAAAAGGAAAGATTTAAATTTTAAACTCTCTTTTAAAACCATGATATCCACATAAGAAATAATTTTAATAAAAATCCTTTTTAATATTCTAGTGGCCGGCCACCAACTTGGCTCATCCACTTGGTCTTGGCCGGCCCTAGCTTGGGTTCCAAGCTAGCTTGGCCGACCCCATTAGGATGGGTAAAAAGGTGGGTATGTGGTGGGTATAAATCTCTATATACAAGAGGCTACGATAGGGACCGAGAGGAGAAATTGATTTTGGTCTCCCGATGAAATTAAGCTTCCCGTGTTCGCCCCGAACATACAACTTAACTTCATCAATAATAATTCATACCACTAAAGAATTATTATTGAACTACCGCACCAATCCCAAATTACATTTTTGGGCTCCTTCTTATTATGAGTGTGTTAGTCTCCTTGTGTTTAAGATGTCGAATGTCCACTAATTAAGTGAGTTACTGACAACTCATTTAATTAATTTCTTAGTCCAAGAGTAGTACCATTCAACCTTATCGTCATGTCGAACTAAGTCCACCTGCAGGGTTTAACATGACAATCCTTATGAGCTCCTCTTGGGGACATTATCAACCTAGATTACTAGGACACAGTTTCCTTCTATAATCAACAACACACACTATAAGTGATATCATTTCCCAACTTATCGGGCTTATTGATTTATCGAACTAAATCTCACCCATTGATAGATTAAAGAAATAAATATCAAATATATGTGCTTGTTATTATATTAGGATTAAGAGCACACACTTCCATAATAACTGAGGTCTTTGTTCCTTTATAAAGTCAGTATAAAAGAAACGACCTCTAATGGTCCTACTCAATACACTCTAAGTGTACTAGTGTAATTATATAGTTAAGATAAACTAATACCTAATTACACTACGACCTTCCAATGATTTGTTCCTTTCCATCTTAGTCGTGAGCTACTGTTTATAATTTATAAGGTACTGATAACATGATCCTCTGTGCGTGACACCACACACCATGTTATCTACAATATAAATTAATTGAACAACTACATTTATCATAAATGTAGACATTTGACCAATGTGATTCTTATAAATATTTATACAAAAGTTAGGCTTTTAGTATACACTCCAACAGTAAGGACTTTGGTTGATCCACCTGAAAGGATCAAACCCATTAGGTGTAAGTGGGTGTTCAAAGTAAAGACTGAAATGGATGGTTATATGCATACTATAAAGGTAGATTAGTGGCTAAAGGATTCAAGCATATTCATGCTACAGACTATGATGAAGCCTTTTCACCAATTACAATGCTAAAGTCCATTCAGATCTTACTTGCTATTGCAGCTTACTATGATTATAAGATCTGGCAGATGAATTTTAAAATCATATTTCTTAATGGAAATCTACTCGAGGATGTGTACATGACACAACCTGAGGGTTTTATAGATCCAGAACATGCCAGAAAGGTATGTAAGTTGCAACGATCCATATATGGATTAAAGCAAGCTTCTAGAAGCTAGAATCTTTGATTTGATGATGCGATCAAAGTGTTTAGTTTCATCAAGAATGAAAATGAACCTTGTGTCTATAAGAAGGTTAGTGGGAGCACAGTTATCTTTCTCATATTTTATGTAGATGACATACATCTCATTGGAAATGATATCCCTACTCTTCAGTCAGTGAAGACTTGGCTTGGGAATTGTTTCTCAATGAAGGACTTAGGTGAAGCAACCTATATATTAGGCATCAAGATCTATAGAGATATATCTAAGAGATTGCTTGGTCTAAGTTAGAGTACATATATTGACAAGGTGCTTAAATGTTTTACCATATAGCATTCCAAGAATGGATTCTTACCAATATCACATGGTGTTAGTCTTTCGAAGACTCAATGCCCTTCTTATAAGGAAGAGAGGGGTCGCATGGATCATATTTTTTATGCATCTGCTATAGGATCATGTATGCCATGCTTTGTACTCGCCTAGATGTCTCGTATGCATTAAGCATGATGAGCAGATACCAGTTAGATCCAGATGAATGTTACTGGATAGCAGTCAAGAATATTTTTAAGTACTTGAGAAGAACTCAAGATTATTTCTTGATCTTTGGAGGCGATGAAGAGCTTGTTGGGGTTACACCGATGCTAGCTTCCAAACTGACAAGGATGATTACAGATCACAGTCAGGGTATGTATTTTGCTTAAATGATAGTGTTGTGAGCTGGAAGAGTTCAAAGCAGGACACAGTCACTGATTCTACAACAGAGGCCGAGTATATTGCTGCTTCAGCTATAGCAAAGGAGGCAGTTTGGATTAGAAAGTTTATTTTGCAAAGCTTGGTGTTGTTCCTAATATAGCGAACCCAATAGACCTCTATTGTGATAACAATGGGGCTATTAAACATGCTAAGGAACCTCGCTCTCCTCAGAGATCCAAACATATACTACGGTGATTCCATCTCATTCGAGAGATCATCGATAGAGGAGATGTGAGGATATGCAGAGTACCGATCGATGCTAACATTGAGGACCCCTTGACCAAGGCTTTGGCATAGAGGAAGCATGATGCTCATAATAGGTCACTGAGTATTAGATATTTCAGTGATTGACAGTAGTGCCAGTGGGAAATTGTTAGTATTAGCCCTAGTACCAATTATGAGATGATTATAAAAGGCTCAATTTGTATCATATTTCATTATTAATAAAAGTTAAAGGTGGTTATTATATTTATTTCAATTTAGTGCCTAATGAATAAGTATAATAATGTCCTAGAGTAGGATATTCTAATCTACAACATATCAATTGGTGGAATTGATAGTGAGATATTGTAGATATACATATGATCCTGTCTAAGAAGCTTAACAAAATGGAAAGCTGGAGAGAGAACTTATTGCTGATGAGGAAGGACACCTGAGAACCCCCGATCCGAGAAAACCAAAGCGGATCTGGAAGAATAAGGCCACTGAACACCTCCTTGTACGAAGATCCAAGGACGAAAGGAGGGATCCACCGAAGAACACCAAGATCTGGAGCTTTCTCGGCTTCCTGCGCACAAGAGACCAACCAACACTATCGTCAGTGACCTAAGACCGGGGTGAGAATCCCTGACTAGTCCCTCCGACGCTCAAGTCAGTGATCTCTCTTAGTGTGGAAGAAGGAGGAAGAAGAAGAAGAAGATGAACAATTGAAACTAGGGTTTGTAATGAATAGTTATGAGTGTGGTGAGCGTAAGCATGAGCATACCTGGCCAACGGAGAGGATTCCCCTTTTTATACCACTTCATATAACCTCCATAGTCATGAAGTGGACCCCAGTTTGTTAGAGTTTGTTATGAGATGACGTAAGCCATGTACTTGCAGAAAATAACCTTTAAGGAATCTTTTATGTACCCCAGATGTACCTCTTTGTTGCCTAGTGCTTGTAGAAAAGTCTAGAAACATTCTTCCCGCCAAATTAACAAACCTATTAAATAATCACATACTGCAAATATCTTCATTAAACTATTTATAAATATTCTTGAAATATTTGTTCTCGCCCTGTCTTATGAGCTATCTGGAGATATATTTATCGTCCATACTTACTTACCCTATTTTTATTATGTTACAGACAGTCTGATCTTATACTATGATATCTATCTGACTCTTTACATGTTATATCGAGGTATATTCATCCTCGCCCTGTCTTACATGTTATATCGAGGTATATTTATCGTCTTGTCTTACATATTATATTGAGGTATATTTACCGCCTATGCCTTTTTCCCTATTTTTACTAAATTATAGACAACCTGATATTATACTATGCTTTGTCCAGGACGGACTTGAACCTAAGTTATATTCAAGCGAGTTATTACTATTGTTCAACATATGTCTTAATCATCCGATGATATTCTATTTGCCCTATAAGACCTTGTACCTTTACATACCCGGACGATCATATACACTTGACCAATATCAGTTTATATCTAGATGTACTACTTCAGACAATCTTGACTTATCTATCTTAAACGCTTAAACCCTGCCGATATTGGCATACTTTCTTAAGGTATATATACCGGCTGATATTGACCTATCCTTCTCAAGGTATATCCCGGACGATATTAACCTACTTTTCTTAAGGTATATACCGACCGATATTTGCCTATCCTTCTCAAGGTATATCTCGGTCGATAGTAGCGCTTGCTTAATTTTGCTATTTCCTTTCTTATTCTCACCGGGGATCTACTAAACCTAACCCATATCAACATAGAACACTACTCTTAACTATTTCAAGTCAAACATTAATATGCAAGGACAATATTAATGCGTTAAGACTAGCATATAGGTCAACGGATGACTTAATCTCACAAGTCATAGATATGAGATATCAGGTTGATACATGGGTATATATTAGACAATATATACTGAATGACCCGCCATAAGAATGTTTCATGGATCGGTATATGAGTGTCATAAATATTCTCATGTGACTATTGGTATGAATAGTTCTTAGACCTGAAGTCACTACGGTTCCCTACATAAGGCGTTGTATACTTTGGTATCAGCAAACGTTACCTATAACAGGGTGGACTATAAAGTCGATCATTTGGTATGCAATAACTTATGCGGAGGGATGTAAGTGATGTAGATGAGATCTATCCCTTCCATATGACAGAAGCGATATCTATGGGTCCCTTGATTAGTAGAACACAAGAATGCATGGTCATGCTTAAATGAGTCAATATGTGATATTGAACTTATTTGTTTTAGTGTGTGTATTTAGAGATCAAGAAATACAAAGATTGATAAGAGGTGACATGATCTATACCTTATTGATCAATCTATATATCAAGGATAGAAGAATCAAGTCATACAAGATAATAGTCACGAAAAGGTTAAGTCGGATCTTGATATTCTCGTTACTTGGGTAACAATGATGTCTTGCTAGATGTCACTCATTGTTTATGTATTTAAATATTGATTTGGATACATTACCAACGTTACAAGAACCTATTGGGTCACATACAAAAAATAAGTAGATTTAGAGATGAGTTCATATGATGAATCATTGGATTAAGTCTAATCCGAATTGGACTTATTGAGTCAGGCTCAATTGGATCTAATTATTGGGTTGAGTCTAATTTAAACTAGACTCATGGAGTCAATTCGAATTAATAAAATGATGTTTCATTGAATTTGAAATTGCATGAGAATCAATGAGTTAGACTCATTGGGTGAACTTGAGTTCACCAAGGAAGATAAATGATCAATTTTGAACCATTGGACTGAATGACCAATTTTGAGCCATTGGATTGGAAGATCAAAGGGGAAAAACCCTTTGATATTCATGTGATGGATATAAATATGATTTATGGATAAATTTTCATTAGATGAAAAACTCTTTGTCTTCTTCCTTCTTCCTTCTTCCTTTTGGCCGAAACTCACTTTCTTGGTTGCTAGCACCACCTTAGGTAGTTTTCTTCTCCACTTATGAGTTTGTGAGACAGAGGAAGGCTTGTTCGTGTGGATATCATAGAGGTGCGAACGTGTGATCGTGCTAAGATCCAAGCTGTCTGGGGTTCGTGTGCACGCATCAAAGATATACCTATCATAAAACTTAGTATATGTATTTATATTTCTCTTCGTATAGATTTTCTAGAAAGAAATTAAAAGTTTTCCGTTATATTATCAAATGTTTAGTGCTTTAGTTCTTTACCTTTCGATTTATTTTCTATGATCATAAGACCAACAATAGGACCAACTATATGACACCCCTATAATGATGAATTCTACCTTTATTGCAATAAAGGAAAATGTATTCGGAAAATTTTGGGTCACATGATGGCCTTTTGCCGACACCTTTTTAATCCCGCAGATAATCCCATGTTTACATTCTTTTTTACACCTTGGGTTGTAAATGTGGGGACCACTTACAAGGATCACAACCGCCGACTAATATTATCAGCATTAGTAAACATGGTAGGTTTAGGTGCATTCCAAAGTTATATCACTTTGTTTCCATGTGCTATATTTGGAATTACGAAGTTTAAAAAAAAAATGTTTCGGCCTATAATTGTTTTGTCAATTACAAGTCCTTGGAGACAGTTTGCTAGCACGATGTCTAACTCGTTTCAGCTTGGACCATAATAAAACATTGTTTTCTCTGGTGTTTCAATGTCTTATGTGTTTACATATATCCTGTAAAATGAGTCGTGATATTTCTCCGTGCTGCTAACCAACTAAATATGTTTCGTTTTAGCAGTGACCTTGTGCTTAACCATTAAAACATTGTTTTTAATCTGACCCTCATCTTTCTTCCGAATTGTACAACATTCTATACATTGAAAAAATATTTTTATGAGATACCAGTTGATTAGAAGATGATCTTTTTATTATAATAAGATAAGAGATCATTTTATTTTGTCCTCACAAGATATCTAATTAATTAAAAGATGATAATTTTATTATCATGAAACAAAGATTAATTTCTATTGGAAAAAAATAATCTAAAGATTGACAGTAAATTGATCCTATAATTTATTTATTTTAATATTATTTAAGATGGGTATGAGAGATATTTAAAATGAAGGTAATCATATTTTACTAGACGAACTCATCTTAATTTGTTATCAAAGAAATTGTCAACAACTGGTTAATTTCTTTGCATTTCTTATGTTTATCTTCCGTATTGACTTTTTTTTTTCAGAAATTTCTCTTTTTTCTTTAGTAACTACAGATAAGTATTCTGCAACTAAAGATAAATTTCAAGATTATTTATAGACAAATATAAATACTACAGAGGTAATTTTTTTCCCACTAAGTTGTGAATGATATTTCACTAAGAGAGGATAAGACCTATGAGTAATTGGGAACTCTCATATTTATCGCCTAAGGAATCATATCTATCTTTTCGGACAAAAAAAAAATAACGAACGATAAGATTTGTAAAAAGTTAGTTCGGTACACAAAGCTTTCATTATACGCGATCTGGGGGAAGGATTTATTATACACAGTCTTATTCAGTTTTTTACAAGAAACTGTTTTCAAAATTCGAATCTGTGACTTTTTATCATAAAGTAACAACTTTACCATTGCGTCAAGACTCGTATTCAACGATAAGATTTGTACGAGGATTTTTTTTTGACAAAAAGAAACTCTAAATTATATTATGCAAAAGGTTGCTTTCTTTTTGGGTGTAAAATGAGATTTATTCATTATTAGGTCAGTATTGGACATGAACTCCAGCAGAAAATGATATTTTTGTATGAGTTACAAATCATAACACACCTAGGTGTGTCTTACTGAAAAAAAAAAATCTTGTCATAACCTTTTTTTTCCTCTCTGGTGAATTGCTACAACCTTTCTGATTCATTAACTTGCTAAACTCGTTGATTCACAAGCAAAACCCAGTTTCTGCCGGCCATGTCACATTTGATGTCCCGTTGTTAGCTTTCCAAACCTCGAGCACAGCTGTGAGATCTGTAAGCTTGGCCTTCACAGTCACACAACAATTCGCGTGCACTGTGACTACTTCACCAAAATCCTTACTCTTGTGGCAGAAACAGGTGAAGGAATTTGTGTCCAGGTACCTAACTTTCAGCCCCAGCCTCCTAAAGACTCCATCCCTCTTCATCTGCAGCAACGTATCTTGATCATTCTTTCCCGATGAGTTCTTAGATGCATACCATTCATCGAACAAAGCTATAGTTCCATTGTTCGGGGACGCAAAGTAGAACCCTGTGTTGAAGAAGTTGGAGTCGTCAAAGGGATTGCCATTGAACCAGTCACTGCTCATTAGCATATCCTCCCCTTCATACTGTAGCTTCGAGAACGGATTCCGTAGCCACAACACATCCATATCCTTGGTAAAAGAAAGAGCAAATGTTAGCTGCCCATTCATATCCTTTGATTTATGTAGTTTCTCACTTACTGTGAAAATGAAGCTGTATCCACGCCTGAGAACATCACCAAGGAATTGGGTCCTCCTCCACATCATATCAAGAAACTCGTTCGAATTGTAGAACGCCTCAGCGGAGAAGTCGACGCCATCTGCGACAAGCTTGTAGCAGTTGAGGTGCTGGGCAAGGCAATGGTCGAAGGAAGCCTGGTCCACCGCAACGAAGAGGAGATGATGGATCAGAAAGCAAGTGTCATGGCCTTCTCGAAAGCCCTGAAGGAAGAGCTGCAACATGCCGTTTTGTTCGATGTATGCCTTGTTGAGCACTGCGATGATGAGGGTCTTGTTGGGCATTGAGAGCCTCTCCAGCGATGCTTCTAGTTCATCTTTTGGCAATGGAGTTGGCTCTGTTTTGGTCTGTCCATGGTAATTTTGTGCACAAAGAAATTCAAGTTCTTGCATTTCATCCATCTTAGTTTACAACATTAGCCAATCTATTCAAACTTACATAGTTTACCATCCATTGAGAGCGAAAGTAAGTCACCCTCGACTCATGAGGCAGCAAGAAGCCGACACAGATGACCACAACAAACAGAAGAAAACCGGTGATGGCATGGCCAGAGATGCTGCCTGAGTTGCTCATTACTCAAAAATGTAGATATTAAGCAAATGCATCCACAGACGCACTCTTATTTGTAGAGGAAATTGCATGTGGTAATGAGAACATTGGATTACTTACACACAAATCAAACATGTGATATTTAAAAAAATGGAATTTTGATTTCCATTTCACGAAGGCATCTAATATAAAAAAGCCTCTCCCCTTGGTTGGCTTGGGGTCACCATCTCTTATGCATTTCTCCTGCTAGCTCTCTGCTTTTGGAATCCAAAATATTCATTCAACTATGACATTTATTTTTCTAGATATGCAAATAAAAGAAACTTGATGGGTTAAAAAAAACTCCTCTTTCTAGTTAGATGCAAGTGTTAGTTGATGTGTGTATATTATATATGTTTTTAGATATACTTTAACGCACATCTAATTATATTTTATAAGCATAATTTATATTTATTGCACCTTATTTTATTATTATATTATATTTTCATTCTATTTGGTTGGAGATTTACTATTTGTATATTTTTATTAATAGAATGTCATTTGAAGTAAAAATGGAGCAAAGAAGCACATTGAAACAAATATAGAGAAGATCTATAACCTGGTCATGCCCCTTGGCACGACCGTGTGCCACCCAAGGATAGGTCGTGCCCCATAGGCACGACTGTGCCTCCCATTAGAGGAAAATCAAGGGACGAGCATGTGAAATCACACGGTCATGTTTGTCACTGTAAGGTCCCACAAACGATAATTTAAGAATTAATTTACAGAAATTTTCTATGAATTTTTAGAAATTTTCAAGGTTTAAAATGAACCAAGATGACATGTTTAATGAGTAGAATAATTAATATTGATGAGGGGCCTATATAATATCCAGGTGGTCTTTTCCTGAAGAGGTTCCTCATGGTTTACCTCCAATTAGAGGAATTGAGCACCAAATTGACTTCGTACCCGGTGCATCCATTCCAAATCGACTTGCCTATAGAAGCAATCCGAAGGAAGCAAAGAAACTTCAGAGGCAAGTTAATGAATTATTAGAAAAGAGGTATGTTCGAGAAAGCATGAGCCCTTGCACCGTGCCTGTGTTACTCGTTCCCAAAAAGGATGGAACATGGAGGATGTGTGTGGATTGTCGAGCCATCAACAACAGCATGGTAAAGTATCGCCATCCAATACCTAGGATTGATGATATACTTGATGAATTGCATGGTTCTTGTGTGTTCACAAAAATTGATCTTAGGAGTGGATATCATCAGATTAGGATGAAGGAAGGTGATGAATGGAAAACTGATTTTAAAATCAAACATGGCTTATATGAATGGTTAGTAATGTCTTTTGGCTTAACTAATGCTCCTAGCACTTTTATGCGTTTGATAAACCATGTTTTGCGTGCTTTCTTAGGAAAATTTGTAGTTGTGTATTTTGATGATATTTTGATTTATTGCATAAGCTTAGAAGAGCATGTTCACATTTAAGGTTAGTTTTGAGTGTGCTAAAAGAAGAAAAGCTTTTTGCTAACCTCGTTAAATGCTCCTTTTGTATGAAAAAAGTCATATTTCTTGGTTTTGTTGTTAGTACTAAAGGCGTTGAGATGGATGAGGAAAAGGTGAAAGCAATCCAAAAGTGGACAACACCGACAACAATTAGCCATGTGAGGAGTTTCCATGGTTTGGACAGCTTCTATCGACGGTTTGTTCGTAATTTTAGCAATATTGCAGCTCCTCTTACTAAAGTCATCAAGAAAAATGAGTCATTCAAGTGGGGAGAGGAGCAAGAGTGGGCCTTCAACATTTTGAAAGAAAAGCTAAGTTCTGCTCCTTTACTAATCCTACCAGATTTTTCTAAAACATTTGAAATCGAATGTGATGATTCTGGTATTGGTATAGGTGTTGTGCTTATGCAGGAGATGAAACTCATTGCTTACTTCAGAGAGAAGTTGAGTGGAGCCACTCTCACTATCCCACATATGACAAGGAGATGTATGCATTGGAGACATGGCAACATTACCTATGGCCAAAAGAATTCGTGATTCACACAGATCATCAATCTCTAAAGCATTTGAAGAGCCAACATAAGTTGAACCAACGTCATGCTAAATGGGTATAATTCATTGAGACATTTCCTTATGTGATCAAATACAAGCAAGGAAAGGAGAACGTAGTTGCTGATGCACTATCTCGAAGGTATGCTTTACTATCCACTTTAGATACGAAGTTACTTGGATTTGAATATATCAAAGATTTATATACTAACGATACTGATTTTTCTGATGTGTTCAAAGCATGCGATAAGGTTGCATTTGGTAAGTTCTATAGGCATGATGGGTTTTTATTTCGTGAAAATAGATTATGTGTGTCTATGTGTTCGTTACGTGAACTATTCACTAGGGAAGCCCATGGTGGTGGTTTGATGGGTCATTTTGGCGTTACTAAGACTTTAGGGGTTTTACATGATCATTTATTTTGGCCTCATATGAATCGTGACGTGGAAAGAATCTGTGAGAAGTGCATCACTTGCAAACAAGCTAAATCTAAATTGAAACTCCATGGCTTGTATACCCCTTTGCCTATACCAAGTGAACCTTGGACTGATATTTCAATGGACTTTGTTTTGGGATTACCACGGACCAAGAGGGGGAGAGATTCAATTTTTGTTGTGGTAGATAGATTCTCCAAAATGGCGCATTTCATTCCATGTCATAAAACCGATGATGCATCGCATATAGCTGAATTGTTCTTTAAAGAGGTTATTAGGTTGCATGGCATGCCTAGGATCATTGTCTCTGATAGGGATGCAAAGTTTTTAAGTTATTTGTAACAACCACCCTTCTTACTACTACTCTCTAAGGGCGACCGTTAGCTAACTCCTACTCTACTTACTAGTGTCACTTATGCTATTATTAGCGACACTTAGATTTATCACGGTTCAGAGAAATTCCTACCGAAAAATTTCGGCAGAGTCTCCCCTGTACCGGTGACCAAATCTATAATACACAAGATATATATACACAGCCACATGCGGCTGGATCACAATTTATTCACAACCACGCAGTAATAAATCATATCATAATCAAAAACTAATCTAGCAACATGAACTAAACTCAATCTCCCAGAATGAAGCATAATAAGTTACAATGCACATCAAACTCAATCATAACTCATAATTTCATAACGGAAATAAGGAAAATGAACTAGACATAAACTCTAAATAAATAAGTCTTGCTAGTCCCCTCTGGACCTCTCCATAGTTCAGTCACCACACACATCCATCATCACCACCACCCTGTCGCCTCCCTTCATATCTTAGCTTTTCCTTTATCTGCAGTAGGAGGAAAGAAAAACAAGATCTATAAGCGAAAACGCTTAGTAAGTACTAATCTATCTCACAAAACTCGAAATGCATAAATGAAATGCATAAGTGCTGAAACTGAAATAATAAAGCTATCTGCATGTGCTCATGGTATACAGAAAATGAACGGAATACAAATCATACTCAGTATCAAGCAGGATAACAAGAAACTAACAATGTAAACTTAGAATCAAAGAAACTAACCATTCTTATTTATTCTAAGCTTGGAACTTATTTCATTTCTTATATCCTTGTGTTAGAAATTAATCTTTTAATTTCTATCCTTTACTTTCTTCCTCTTTCTTTCTTCCTTCTTACTTAACTTTTCTTTTCTTTGGTTTTCTTTTCTTGGGTTTTCTTTTCTTGGGCCCAGGCCTAGTACCAACTCATGCGCGTTCCCTAATAGGTTGGGGTTGCGAGCCACCAATCCTAAAAGAGCAGAGCTCGGTCTACCAGGGCCAATACCTCGGAAATGGTCACCTGGATTTGTTTAACGACAAGCTCTTGGATGTCGGGTACTAGCCTCTTACTTTAATTTACTTGTTATCTCTTTTTAATTAGACCTTGGTCTTTTTCTTTACTCATACTTCTCATAATCCTTTATTAGAGCTTATTAGAATCCTTTAGATATATATCTAACAAGTATAGGATTACAACTAACCAAGCATGCTATATAAAAATAACACGAAGGAAAACAAATCTGAACTCCCTAAGCCTGTTATAAAATAGAGCAAAGGAAAGCAAATATGGACTTTCTAAACATGCTGTAAAATAGGGCAAAAATGCTACTTTAGGGATTCTAATCATGTTATAAAACATAGACAAAGAATACTACTTTAGGGCTTCTTAAGCATGCTATAAAATAGACAAAGGATGCTACCTTTAGTGATTCTGATCATGCTGTAAAAACAAACAGACATAGAATGCTACTCAACTTCTTAAACATGCTGTAAAAACAAATCTCTAATCAACTTTAACTATGTACAACATGACCTTAAAGCAAGGAAATTCATGTACAACATACAACTCAAAGAATTCAACAGCAAGCCAAGACAATGCATCCTTAAGTGAACTCATGGCAGCAACATGGGATAACTATAATGATCCATTCGGTATGATCCTAAACAGGGCAGCAAGGAATCAACCGAAACTCCACTGTGCACGGCCAAAATCCCTAGCAATAATTAAGGATAGAATGCATACAATTCTACTTGGCACTAGGAACATACTCCATGCTCAACTAACCTAAACAAAACCTTGATTTCCCTGTGAAGCCCACGGCAGAACACCCAAAAGCCCAAATCCTTATAGCATGTTTCGGATTCAAGAAACTCAGGAAAAACAAGGAAACGAAAACCGAAAGATCGTAGCAACTCCTACCGCAGGTGAGTAGTACTTACTGCCGGTTCTTGGACTTACAACCGAGGAGGAGGTCTAGGGTCGAGCGAAGCTCCAAATCTCGGCCTCTTCTCTTGCCCAAGCGTTTGCCTTGCCGAGAGAAGCTTGGTTTGTGAAAAACCCTTGAAGAAGAACGCTCACCAACCACCGGAATGCAGCCCTAATTTCGGCTTCGTCTTCGCCCAAGCAACGCCGCCGCTGTCGCACGCGAGAACGAGAGGAAGAAGGGATTTCGGGAGAAAAAGAAGAATAAAAATAATCCCTTTTCACTTAACCTTTTATAGCTAGGTCTAATTTTGGGTTCCCATTACACTATACCTTAAACTTATTTCTCCTCATACTTGGTTAACAAAGCGTGCGCAGCCCAGTTGGTTGGCTGTATCCGGTTAGGTCGGGTTCGACCCGATGTCTTGGGTTCGAGTCTCACCTTCAACGATTTTTGGTCAAAACTTCTTTCTTTTTGTAAACCTACTAAACGACCTCCAAAAATTACGTAAAAATACTCTAAAAATTCCTAAAAATCTCTAGAATATTTTAAAAGTATTTCCAAATATTTTTTTGGACTTTTAGAACTTAAAATAGGGAAAATTGGGTCGTTACAATCCCCCATACCTTATAAAAAGTTCGTCCTCGAACTTAGAATAGCTCTGGATACTTCTGTCTCATACTGTCCTCCCGCTCCCAAGTGATTTCCTCGTGCTTCTGGTTCTTCCAGACGACCTTCACTAGTGGTACTTCTTTATTTCTCAATCTCTTGACTGCTCTGTCCACTATCTGTGTAGGTCTGCTCTCATAACTAAGATCCTCTTGGATCTGCACTGACTGAGGCTGAATCACTTGGCTCGGGTCATGGAGACACTTCTTTAGCATAGAGACATGAAACACATTGTGTATTGCTGACATGTCTTGTGGTAAGTCCAGCCTGTAAGCTACTTTCCCAATCCTCTCTATGATCAGGTAAGGTCCTACATAGCGAGGACTTAATTTGCCCTTCTTGCCAAATCTCATCACTCCCTTCATAGGAGCGACCTTGAGGAAAACTGAATCTCCTACTTGGAATTCCAATGGCCTACGGCGTGTGTCAGCATAACTCTTCTGTCTGCTCTGGGCAGTCTCAATTCTCTGTCTGATTTTCTGGATTGCTTGAGTAGTCTCATCTATCACCTCTGTCTGAATGCCCAACTCTGCTTCTATCTCTTTTCTCTCTCCTGCTTCTTGCCAGCATATGGGTGATCTGCATTTCCTGCCATATAGTGCTTCATAAGGTGCCATCTTAATGGTAGCCTGATAGCTATTGTTGTAAGCGAATTCAGCTAAGCACAAATACTTGCACCAACTTCCTTTGAAATCTAGCGCACAAGCTCTGAGCATGTCTTCTAAAATCTGATTCACTCGCTCTGTCTGTCCATCAGTCTGCGGATGGAAAGCTGTGCTGAACTTGAGTTTGGTGCCTAGTGCATTCTGAACGCACTCCCAAAAATGTGAGGTGAAGCGCCCATCTCTATCAGAAACGATAGATTTAGGAACTCCATGAAGTCTGACTACCTCTTTAACATATAGCTGGGCCAACTGCTCTATGGAGTGGGACACCTTGATGGCTAGGAAGTGAGCAGACTTGGTCAATCGGTCTACTATTACCCATATCGCATCATATCCACTGGTGGTTCTTGGAAGACCTGTTATGAAGTCCATGGAAATGTCTTCCCATTTCCATTCGGGTATTGGAAGAGGTGAAGAACTCCTCCTGGTCTCTGGTGTTCTGCTTTGACTCTCTGGCATGTCAAGGTACTGACATACTTAGCTACATCTCTTTTGAGTCCTGACCACCAAAACCTCTGTTTCACATCTTGGTACATCTTGGAAGACCCAGGATGCATGGAATATGGTGTACTGTGAGCTTCCTCTAGGATCTTCTTCCTCAGTTCCTCATCATTGGGCACGCAAATGCGACTCCCCTGATAAAGAATTCCGCTATCTGTCACTCTAAACTCTGAGTTGTCTTCTTTCTGTATCCCCTGCTTGATCTTCTGGATGTCCGGATCTTCGCTTTGCTTTCTCTGTATCTCCACAAGCAATGTAGACTCTAAGGTCAATGCAGAGAGCTGTCCTTCGATAATTTCAAGCCCAAAATCTGACAACTCCTTCTGCAGTGGCAGGGCTAGTGATGATAAAGACATCAGTGATGCACTAGATTTTCTGCTGAGTGCATCTGCCACTTTGTTAGCTTTGCCTGGATGGTAGAGGATTTCACAGTCATAATCTTTGACCAACTCTAACCACCTGCGCTGTCTCATGTTTAAGTCCTTCTGAGTGAAGAAGTACTTAAGACTCTGATGATCTGTGAAAATTCTACACTGGACTCCATACAAATAATGTCGCCAGAGTTTAAGTGCAAAAACTACAGCTGCCAGCTCGAGATCATGAGTAGGGTAGTTCTTCTCATAGTCTTTGAGTTGTCTGGAAGCATAAGCTATGACTTTTCCTTCTTGCATGAGTACAGCTCCTAAGCCCATCTTGGAAGCATCGCTGTAGATGTCGAAACTCTTGTCGCTCTGTGGAACAGTCAGAATGGGAGCACTGATCAATCTCTTCTTTAGCTCTTGGAAGCTCTGCTCACATTTATCTGACCATTCGAATCTCTTGTTCTTTCTGGTGAGGGCTGTTAGCGGAGAAGCTATCCTGGAAAAATCCTCCACGAACTTCCTGTAGTACCCCGCTAGACCAAGGAAGCTTCTGATCTCTCTGACGTTCTTGGGTCTACTCCAGTTGTTGACCGCTTCCACTTTGGCTGGATCCACTTGAATACCTTCTTTAGAGATAATGTGACCTAAAAATGCCACCTGATTTAACCAGAACTCGCACTTTGAGAATTTAGCATAAAGCTGCTTTTGCTGAAGAGTCTGCAGTACAAGTGCGTGTCATGCTCCTCTGGGGTCCTTGAATAGACCAGAATGTCATCGATGAATACAATGACAAATTTGTCAAGATACTCTCTGAACACCTGCTCATTAAGTCCATGAAGACCGCAGGTGCATTGGTCACTCCAAATGGCATAACTACAAACTCGTAGTGTCCATATCTGGTTCTAAATGCCGTTCTGGGTATATCTCTTTCTTTCACTTTCAGCTGATGGTACCCAGAGCGCAAGTCTATCTTTGAGAACACCGTCGCTCCTCTTAACTGATCAAATAAGTCATCGATCCTGGGAAGGGGGTACTTGTTCTTGATCGTCACTTGATTCAAAGCTCTGTAATCTATGCACATCCGCATTGTCCCATCTTTCTTCTTGACAAACAACACAGGAGCTCCCCAAGGTGAGTGACTAGGGCGAATGAAGCCTTTGTCCAGTAACTCCTGTAGTTGCTCTTGTAACTCCTTCAGCTCTGCTGGAGACATGCGATACGGAGCTTTTGAAATTGGACCGGTTCCAGGAACCAATTCAATCTCAAATTCCACCTCTCTGTTGGGAGGTAGTCCAGGTAGCTCTTCTGGAAATACTTCTGGATACTCGCATACTACCCGGACCTCCTCCTGCTGGAGTCCCTTCTGCTCTTCTGCCTTTACTATGTATGCAAGAAAACCTGCACACCCTTTAGCTAACATCTGGTGTGCTGCTAGGGATGAGAGGAGCTTCTGGGTCTTCCTCCTTGGCACTCCGGTGAACTCAAAAGTTGGCTCACCTTCTGGACTAAAAATTACTTTCTTTCTGCGGCAGTCCACTGAGGCACTGTACTTGCTGAGGAAATCCATACCAAAAATGATATCGAAATCCTGCATGGCGAGGACTATTAGATTTACATATAATTCTCGGTCTGCAATTCTAACCAGTACAGCTCGAAGCCACTGATTGGATTCCATGACTTCCCCAGAAGGTAGGGTTGTCAGGAACTTGGAGTTCATACTTTCTGTAGGCACCTGTAAACTACTGGCAAAAGGTATCGATACAAAAGAATGGGTCGCCCCAGTGTCAAATAGTACAGTAGCTATGTGCTGGAAAATAACTACTTGACCTGTTACGACCGTGGAGGCACTAGCCGCTTCTTCTTTGGTGAGGGAGAATACTCTGGCACCATCAAAGGCTGGAACTGGTGGGGCTTCTAACCTTCCTTGACTGATGTAGGGTCCCTCCAATGCCGCTCCCATGTGGTGCAACTGTGCAGGCTGGCCTCCATATTGCAATGGCTGTGGTTGAGGTGCTTTGAATTTGTTAGGACACTCTTTAGCCATGTGTCCCTCCTGACCACAGGAGTAACATCCAGTTTTACCCAAAAGGCAGGCTCCTGGGTGTATTCTCCCACATTTGGGACAGGGAGGGAACTTGGTCTGCTTGTTTGCTGGTCCTCCCTTCTGGCCACCTCCTGTGTTCCACTGCTTCCTTTTACCTTTGCCCTTCCAGTTCTGCTTGCTTGACTGTGACTTCTGGCTTCCTGCTGTCTTGTCCTCTGTCTTCACTGACTGATGTTGTGTTCGCTGTGCTTTGATGTTGTTCATGTAATGTTCAGCGATTAACGCTCTACTGATCAATTCTTCGCCAGTCTGGGGCCGATGAGCTCCACTGCTCACATTCAGTGCTATCTGTGGTCTCAGCATTCTGAGCATCAGCCTGACTCGCTCCTTCTCTGTACTCACTAGCTCTGGACAGAGACGAGCTAGCCTGTTGAACTTCTTGGCTGCTTCTTCCACTGACAAGTCACCTTGTTTGAACTCTATAAACTCCTCGTAGTGCTTGTTGGTAATCTGCAGGTGGAAGAACTCTTCATAGAACTCTGACTGGAAATCTGCCCAGGTCATCTGATCAGCTGCTCTCTTGGTCTTTATCCTCTCCCACCACATACGAGCATCTCCAGACAGACAGAAAGAGGCGCACTTGACCTTCTCGACTTCTGGCCAGTCAAGAAGCTCCATAGTGCTCTCTAGTGTTTTAAACCAAGCCTGGGCATCCCAGGGCTCAGTCGTGCCTGAGAAGCTCTCTGGTTTCAGCTTTAGCCACTGTATAAGGTAAGCTTCTGGTCTCTGAGGTGCTGTGACGGCTCCCAGGGAAGCTGGTGGAGTCTCAGTTACCACTGGATTCTCTGCAGTGACAGCTGGAGGAGGGGGAGGAACTGCTTGCTGGTTTGCCATCAGATTGGCAATCACTTGCTGCTGCTCTGCTACTTGCCTCTGGAGCTGAGCAACCACTTCAGAAAGGTTGGGCTCAGTTGCTCTAGGCACTTCGTTCCCTTGAGCTGGTTCCTCAGTGTGAGTAGCACGGGGACGTCCACTTCTTGCCATCTATTTATTCAAGGTAAAGGCTTGATATCTTACTTTAACCCTTCTAATCATACTTAAATATGAATAAAGAAAAGGGAAACTAAATCTTTGATCTTACTTAAGTACAAAAAAAAACAAGTACTCTATACTGCATTTAATAATAAGGAAAGCAGAATAAAGAAAGGATTTAAATACTTTCTTACTTGGAGACGGCAAGGATGATACTGATGTGTGTGTGATGCTGGAGAATGGAACACTGCTCTGATACCAAATGTAACAACCACCCTTCTTACTACTACTCTCTAAGGGCGACCGTTACCTAACTCCTACTCTACTTACTAGTGTCACTTATGCTATTATTAGTGACACTTAGATTTATCACGGTTCAGAGAAATTCCTACCGAAAAATTTCGGCAGAGTCTCCCCTGTACCGGTGACCAAATCTATAATACACAAGATATATACACAGCCACATGCGGCTGGATCACAATTTATTCACAACCACGCAGTAATAAATCATATCATAATCAAAAACTAATCTAGCAACATGAACTAAACTCAATCTCCCAGAATGAAGCATAATAAGTTACAATGCACATCAAACTCAATCATAACTCATAATTTCATAACGGAAATAAGGAAAATGAACTAGACATAAACTCTAAATAAATAAGTCTTGCTAGTCCCCTCTGGACCTCTCCATAGTTCAGTCACCACACACATCCATCATCACCACCACCCTGTCGCCTCCCTTCATATCTTAGCTTTTCCTTTATCTGCAGTAGGAGGAAAGAAAACAAGATCTATAAGCGAAAACGCTTAGTAAGTACTAATCTATCTCACAAAACTCGAAATGCATAAATGAAATGCATAAGTGCTGAAACTGAAATAATAAAGCTATCTGCATGTGCTCATGGTATACAGAAAATGAACGGAATACAAATCATACTCAGTATCAAGCAGGATAACAAGAAACTAACAATGTAAACTTAGAATCAAAGAAACTAACCATTCTTATTTATTCTAAGCTTGGAACTTATTTCATTTCTTATATCCTTGTGTTAGAAATTAATCTTTTAATTTCTATCCTTTACTTTCTTCCTCTTTCTTTCTTCCTTCTTACTTAACTTTTCTTTTCTTTGGTTTTCTTTTCTTGGGTTTTCTTTTCTTGGGCCCAGGCCTAGTACCAACTCATGCGCGTTCCCTAATAGGTTGGGATTGCGAGCCACCAATCCTAAAAGAGCAGACCTCGGTCTACCAGGGCCAAGACCTCGGAAATGGTCACCTGGATTTGTTTAACGACAAGCTCTTGGATGTCGGGTACTAGCCTCTTACTTTAATTTACTTGTTATCTCTTTTTAATTAGACCTTGGTCTTTTTCTTTACTCATACTTCTCATAATCCTTTATTAGAGCTTATTAGAATCCTTTAGATATATATCTAACAAGTATAGGATTACAACTAACCAAGCATGCTATATAAAAATAACACGAAGGAAAACAAATCTGAACTCCCTAAGCCTGTTATAAAATAGAGCAAAGGAAAGCAAATCTGGACTTTCTAAACATGCTGTAAAATAGGGCAAAAATGCTACTTTAGGGATTCTAATCATGTTATAAAACATAGACAAAGAATACTACTTTAGGGCTTCTTAAGCATGCTATAAAATAGACAAAGGATGCTACCTTTAGTGATTCTGATCATGCTGTAAAAACAAACAGACATAGAATGCTACTCAACTTCTTAAACATGCTGTAAAAACAAATCTCTAATCAACTTTAACTATGTACAACATGACCTTAAAGCAAGGAAATTCATGTACAACATACAACTCAAAGAATTCAACAGCAAGCCAAGACAATGCATCCTTAAGTGAACTCATGGCAGCAACATGGGATAACTATAATGATCTGTTCGGTATGATCCTAAACAGGGCAGCAAGGAATCAACCGAAACTCCACTGTGCACGGCCAAAATCCCTAGCAATAATTAAGGATAGAATGCATACAATTCTACTTGGCACTAGAAACATACTCCATGCTCAACTAACCTAAACAAAACCTTGATTTCCCTGTGAAGCTCACGGCAGAACACCCAAAAGCCCAAATCCTTATAGCATGTTTCGGATTCAAGAAACTCAGGAAAAACAAGGAAACGAAAACCGAAAGATCGGAGCAACTCCTACCGCAGGTGAGTAGTACTTACTGCCGGTTCTTGGACTTACAACCGAGGAGGAGGTCTAGGGTTCGAGCGAAGCTCCAAATCTCGGCCTCTTCTCTTGCCCGAGCATTTGCCTTGCCGAGAGAAGCTTGGTTTGTGAAAAACCCTTGAAGAAGAACGCTCACCAGCCACCGGAATGTAGCCCTAATTTCGGCTTCGTCTTCGCCCAAGCAACGCCGCCGCTGTCGCACGCGAGAACGAGAGGAAGAAGGGATTTCGGGAGAAAAAGAAGAATAAAAATAATCCCTTTTCACTTAACCTTTTATAGCTAGGTCTAATTTTGGGTTCCCATTACACTATACCTTAAACTTATTTCTCCTCATACTTGGTTAACAAAGCGTGCGCAGCCCAGTTGGTTGGCTGTATCCGGTTAGGTCGGGTTCGACCCGAGGTCTTGGGTTCGAGTCTCACCTTCAACGATTTTTGGTCAAAACTTCTTTCTTTTTGTAAACCTACTAAACGATCTCCAAAAATTACGTAAAAATACTTTAAAAATTCCTAAAAATCTCTAGAATATTTTAAAAGTATTTCCAAATATTTTTTTGGACTTTTAGAACTTAAAATAGGGAAAATTGGGTCGTTACATTATTTTTGGAAGACTTTGTGGGGGAAATTAGGAACTAAATTGTTGTTCTCTACTACTTGTCACCCCCAAACTGATGGGAAAACTGAAGTGGTCAATCGAACTTTTTCCTTTTTACTTCGTGCAGTCATTAACAAGAATTTGAGAATATGGAAAGAATGTCTACCTCATGTTGAATTTGCTTACAATAGGAGTATACATTCTGCGACTAAATTGTCTCCATTTGAAATTGTTTATGGTTTCAATCCCTTGTCACCATTAGATTTGATTCCTTTAGCTGTAAGTGAGCACATAAACTTAGATGGTAAGCAGAAGGCCGAATTCGTAAAGAAGATTCATGAACAAGCAAGACTGAATATTGAGAAAAGAACTCAGCAATACATACAACAAGCTAACAAGGGGCGCAAGAAGATTGTGTTTGAACCAGGAGAATGGATTTGGTTACACCTCCGAAAGGACTGATTTCCTGAGAAATGTCGTTCTAAACTTCTACCTCGAGGGGATGGCCCATTTCAAGTATTAGAGCGCATCAATGATAATGCCTACAAACTTGAACTACCAGGTGAGTATGGTGTACATTCTACTTTTAATGTTGCTGACTTATCCCCGTTTGATGCAGGTGATGATTTAAGGACAAATCCTTTTCAAGAAGGGGGAGAATGATGTATGCCCAAGAGTTGAAGATAGGAGAGATCAGTTATCACTTCCGGAAGGCCCAATTACAAGACCGCGGGCAAAGCGTTTCAAGGAAGCACTAAATGGGCTAATTAAAAAATATTGAGAGGACTATGAGTAAGGAGAGACTAAGATAATCCCAACTTCTAGTCGTGGCCTAATCCACATAATCGGATATAACCATCCATGACTGGCCGTGCTTAATGGAAGAACGCTAATAAACATGGGAACTTGCTCATGCATGAAGACTTAAGTATTTTAGATTGTTTAATGAAGCATGCAACTTGGGACTCTAAATGTGCATGCATTTATTTTTTTGGGGTTCCTAGATTGCTTGCATGATACATGCAACATTGGGACTCTAATTGTGAATGCACTTATCTTGTACTTTTCCTTGTTCACTCCCATTATATAAGGAAAGGACATCTTAGTATGAAGCAACTTAGTTTTTTGGTGAGATTGTGTGCTCTCTTAGTTCTTGAAAGGACTTTCTGAACTTATCGAGTTTACTCTCGTGGCGTTAAACCTATCGAAACTTATCACCCCGGGTGTTGCGTTTCTTTCCTTCGCAGGCTTAGTTCATGCCAGTTCTAGGTTACGGGTCAAGATTCACACTTTTGTCATTTAGTTCTTGGGGTTCTATCCACCTTTGTCTTGGGTTCCATCACATTTGTTGGTGGGGTTTGTATCAGCGATACCAGGAATTTCCACCTAGAGTTCCCAACTCTAGGACTTTTGCCTGAAGCCCTTGACCCACCAAGACTTTCCGCCTAGGGCTACAACCCCCTAGGACCTAGGGTTACCACCCCCTAGAATTTTCCCTTTGCCTAACCGCAGCTAGGACTTTTTCTCACCTAGGGTTATCACCCCCTGGGACCTAGGGTTACCGCTCCCTAGGGTTTTCTACCTGCCTAACCGCAGTTAGGACTTTTGCCTAAGTACACCTGCCTAATCTCATCAAACTTGTTAGATAATAAGACAACTTAACTTTGGTCCCTTTGACATAATCAAAACACAAGTTCGATCGTCGGATGCTTCCCGCACTAATAATCTCCCTCTTTTTGATTATGGCAACACGGTTCAAAGTTAAGTAAAATATAACAAGATAATAAATGAATTTAAGCATGAGCATAAATACAATGATATGAAAAAAAAACTTCCTTATGCTCCTCCTTTCTTAAAAATTATGTTTAAATTCTTAACTTTGAATTTTCTCTCCCCTTTTGACATAAATAAAAAATAATACTAAGTAGAGAGAAGTTTGTTTTATATAGAAAAAATATTTATTCTTTTAATTTGAAGCTCCCCCTGAAAGATAGATCTTAAAAAGTTAGCTAATTTTTAAGCATTTGAAAGTGAGTCAACCTTTAAAAAAGAACTTAGCTAAGCTTTTGAAAATAAGTGCTTTGAAATAGATTTAGCTAATTTAGAAATGCCTTGAAAATACTTAGCTAATTTTTTGATTTGAAAAATAATTGTTTTTCAAATACTTAGCTTTCAAAAAGAACTTATATTTAATATTTAGCTTTATAAATGTTTTGAAAAAGACTTAGTTCAAAGTACTTAGCTTAAAAAGGGCTTTGATTAAAGCTTAGTTTAAAAAATTTGATAAAAACTAAGCTAAGTACTTAGTTTTTTTGAAAAACTTTTGATACAAAAAAAAATACTTTTAGCTTTAAAAATATTGTGATAAAAACCTAGCTTAAACAAATTTTAGCTATAAAAGGATTTTGATAAAACATTTAACTTTAAACAGAATTTCTTGAAAAAGATTTGATAGAAGCTTAGTTTTTAAAAAATTGATCAAAACTTAGTTAAGTACTTAACTTTGATAAAAGCTTAGTTAAGTATTTAGATTTTGATAAACACTTAGCATTTAAAAATATTAAAAAACACTTAGCTAAGTAAATGATTTTTTTTAAAAAAAACTTAAAAATACTTTATCAAATACTTAGTTTCAAAAAAATGATTTATTTTTTCATTCCAAAAATAGTTTAAAAATAAACTTTCTTTTTCAGAAATACTTTGAACCCCCTTTTTTTTAAAGAAAACTTTAACCAAAAAAACTTAACTTGACTCCCTTCACTCCCCCTTGATTAATGCCTTAAAAATTTTGAGGATCCTAAAGTCCAAGCATGTAAATAAATAATAATAATAAAATTATTATTTTTCTAATTTTCTATCTCACCCATTCTAGGTTATCAAGCATGTCCAGCTTATGAGTGTGTGTGAGACGGAGTTAAAAATATTGAAATTTAGATTTAAAATATAAGTTTGAATTTTCAATGAGTTTGAATTTCAAGTTTTAAAATATGAGTAAACATTTAAAATTTTGAAAATTTTGAAAATATATTAAAGTGAATTAACTTTAAAATTATAATCTTACATATTAAATATGATTTGAAAATTAATTATCATTTAGAAATAATTAATATTTTGAAAATCTAAGAATTAATAATTTAAAATTTAATTATGATTTAAAGATTAATAATCAAATAATTTTATTAAAATTAATTATGATTTTGAAATTATAATTTTGAAATTAATGATGTTGAAATTAATCATAATTTAAAAATAATTATAATTTAATTATGATTTAAAAATAATTAACATTTTGAAATTAAGATTAACACTTGACAACAATTAAAATTTTGAAAATCTAGGAGTTAATAATTTGAAATTTAATTATAATTAATAATCAAATAATTAAGATGTTTGAAATTCATTATGATTTAAAATATTTATAATTTAAAAATAATTACCATTTTAAATTTAATTAGATTAGAAATTAAACTTTTTATAATTAATTAGATTTTGAAATTAATCTTAATTTTATAATTAATTATGAATTTTAATTGAGTTAGCTTTAATTTAATTCATTCAGGTTTGGTCAACTAATTTAAACCTAAGTCCATCTCACCATTTTCTAGATTTTCAATCAGGGAATCTTACTAGTTTTGTGAGATGGTTAATTTAATCTTCAATTTAAATTCCAATTTAAGGATTGATTTACAATTGAGTTAAACTCAGATTTTTCAATTAGTCAATTAAATATTCATTTCAATGATTAGCTTCCAGCCGTCTTGGGTATGAGATCATCCACCACTTCAAGACAAAATCTTTCAAAGAACTTGGATATTTAATTTTCTTTCTGAAACCCCTAGGTTTAACTAGTCAAGTGTAAATTATGCCTAGATCCTTATCTATGCTAGTCTAAGCATGCATAATTTAAAAAAAAATAAATCAAGCATCAAACAAATCTATCTATTAATAAAAATGGTCTTTCTATTGGCTCCCCCTAGATCATAGCCTCGATAAGATATATCAAGGTAATGGACCTGATCCTTGGTGATCCAATATTGACCAAGTCCAACTTGATTAATCAAGTTCGACTTGGGGACCCATACTTGGACTAAGTTTTTATTTAGGCGTTTTAATAGAGACAAATAAGATCTATATTTTTGTTTGGCCTTAAATCCAAGTCTGGATCTATTGTAAACTGCTCTTTGTTTTCCAAGAATCAGATCACGATTCTTGGAACCCAAGGTGAATCATTCCAACGTGTCCTTGAGTTATTTAATTTGAGTCTTCAAATTGGATTTTTCTTCCTCAAGTTGTTGGACTTGGGTTGAACTTCCATTTTGAATTGACTCAGTCAAAGAGACTCGAGTTGGTCGCTTCCTTAAGGACTGTTACCTCCTTTTGGAGTGACTTGACTCAGATGTTGGATTTGGCCAATTTCTTTAATAAATATGAAACTAATTTTTCTAAATCGTCTACACTAGTACCAAAAATTAGAGAGCTTACAGTGGGGTTAGGTATTCAGAAACGGATATGGATCTGTGGCTTCGCTTGGACACGATTTTTGATTCGCTCTCGATATCTGACTCGAACTCGGACTCAGTTTCGGCCACATATGCTTGTACTGGTAGAGCGAGGTAACTTGCTTGCTTGTGTTCTTCTGATGACTCAGACCATGTTGCCTTCATCGCCTTTCTTCTTCGTTGCTTCTAGTTTGGGCACTGTGGCTTGTAGTGTCCCTTCTGGTTGCAGTCATAACATGTAACTCCAGTCTCCACCTATATATTCGATTGAGTTACCTTCTTCTTCTTGCACATCTTTCGTACTAGTTTTACAAGCTCGGCGATAGTTTCGTCGTCTTCTAAGTCCGATTCATTTTCGAACTCGGGTTCAGTTCTGTACTTTGCTTTTGCTTCTTGGGTCTTGCTTGTACCTACAATCAAAGCAATACCTTTCTCGGCCGAGCGTGTATTAATCTATTCGTGTAATTCAAATTTTGAAAACAGTTCATCAAATTTAATTAATGACAAATCCTTGGATACTTTGTAGACGTCTACCATTGATGCCCACAAGGTATTTCTCGGAAAAGCGTTTAGTGCTTACCTTATTACATCCCGATTCTCTACCTTCTGTCCGATTGTGTGGAGGCCATTGAGAAGATCTTGAATGCACGCGTGAAGTTGGCTAGCAGTCTCACCTTCCTGCATTTTGATGTTATACAGTTTATTAAAAAGTAAATCACACTTGCTTACCTTCGTGTCTAAAGTGCCCTCGTGCAGCTCGATCAATTTTTCCCACAGCTCTTTCGCGCTTGAGAACGGGCCGACTCAGTTCAGCTCCTCCGTTGTCAGCCCACATTGAAGAGTGCACATTGCTTTGGCATTGGCTTCGATCTTCTTTATACTTGCGTCCCAGTTCTCACATGAAATTGGTTTTCCTGAGCCTTCGAGTGGGAGTGAGATGCCGGTTTTGATGATCATCCGCATCTCCAACTAGGTTTGGAGGTAGGACTCCATTCAGCCCTTCCAGTAGCCAAAGTCTTCGTCCATGAAGAGCGATGAGCGAGGTGTGCTGTAACCTTCTTGATGAGCCATTGTATATAAAAAAAATCTCGCACACAAAAAAAATAAGAAACTTTGTTCAAAGACTTGGTCTTTGATTAGTAGTGCGGGAGAAAAATAGAAATAATATTTTTTTAAAAAAAAATAATACTATATTAAAAAAATTATTACAAATTTTTGAAAATGCGATATTTCACTAATACCGGCCAATAGTGGAAAGATGAAAATGGATTTTTTTTAAAAATAGTTTTGGAGGGAAACATGGAAAGACGTAAGGTTTTATTTTCTGAAAAAACGGATGAAAAAGCAAAATTGCTCGAACGGTAGTTGTACCAACTCAGAGCGACTCTGTTCTGATACCAATTGTTGGATCGAAAGTGCTGGGGGGGTGAATAGCCCTCATGGCTATTTCGTTCATTTAAAGCAATCGAGTAATACACAGCGGAATAAAAGCAATAAAAGAAATGAATCGTTGGTTTCACTTGGTTCAAAGTCTATGGCGACTCCTACTCCAAGGCCAACGCACGTTGAGCATTACTTTGGGGAATCACTATAAGCTCGGAAATTTATAGTTTAAAATACAAGTAAAGCAGTAATGAAATTATACCGACAATGGAAAACATTAAATTTTAAAGCTTTGGGCCGTCGGGGTCTTGTTACAGCTTTATCGGATTGTCCTTTGAGTAGCACACAGAAGAATGGTTGCGAGTTCTTGTTCTATTCTTGTTGCTGCTGGAACTGGGCTTAAGTAGCCCATGGAGGGCGCCTCCAACACCATGGAGGGCGCTCTCATCCACGCCGAATTTTGCGATGTGAGATAAGCTTTGACTCCTTTAGTTTAACTCAACATGGATAATTGATGTGAACCCAACGAGAAAGATATCTCAAGAACCCACAATGAATTAAAAGCAGAAAGAAGGAAGGTCTAAAGACGATAAGATGGATGAAAGAAACCTCGACCCAATGCTTAGAAAAGCACGAACCTTGGTATACGAGATGGAAGACGCCACAACCTTGGGATTGAGGTTGATAAGTCTTTGAACGCCACAAGGAGATACCTTGATAAGTTCAAGTTCAATGAAGAACCAACAAGCGAGAGCCTCACCGTGCTTTAGATTGAAAAATATGTCAAAGATACATATGTGACTATCACCCCCTTTATTTATAGCTATAAGGTGACCAAAAAACCCTAGCTAAGCTTTGGCCTTCACATCTTCAATTAGTGCATTAAGTCCTTCCTTCATCTTTCTAGTCTTAGCCCTTGTAATTGGGCCTACATTGATGCATAATGCATCATCATTAACATCTAGAGTGGGTTGACCATGATCCATATTGTTAGCTTGTTGCTCTCTTTCTTTGACTCCATCATTCCCCTTTCCCCAAAAGGATTCATCCTCGAATATTGATGTCATGCCCCAGAGGAGTCCCTGTCCGAAGAAATTTCGGCAGCATCTCCCCTGCACGGCGGACAATCTGAAACTTCTACATAACCCATATACCTCAGCCACAGGCGGCTAGAATAATAACAATAAATAAAAACAATCACCACGCAGTTTATATAGATATTCAGCCTCTGGCTGTCACAACCACGCAGTTAATAATAGTAATCACAATACTACACTGACTTGAAATCCACCCTACTCCACTACACTCGTAAAACTCAAATCCGACGAAACTCACCTCTTCTGCCGTCCAGGCAGGCAAGTAGTAAAAACATCTCAAATAGAACATCCATCAATATCAAAAGAAAAACATACGATGTCCAAGTATCCAAATAACCAAGTACACACATAAGCAAATAAAAACCAAACCAAATGGTAAATAAATCCTTGAGGTCTGCAGGGATCTAGCACTACGTGCAGTGAGGACTAGCAACTGGAACTCCCTCCGGACAGCATCAACCTGAAAATAACAACAATGGAGGCGGGGTGAGTCCAACACTCAGCAGGTACAATTGATATGTAAAGTAAAGAAATAACACCTAGCACTAATCATGCGTACAGTCTCTTGATAAGAAAGATAAAAATGCATCTGAAGTAAACAGGAGAATAATGTACTAACCAGGTCCTGAGTATAAGGTCAAACAGTCCGAGGGATAGGGAAATCCTGAATGCATGTCAAACATAGGTATCCAAACAATATGCAGCATATAAATGCAGCAAACACAAACACAAGCAATAAATGCATCATGCATATGATGCCAATGATGCGTCCTGGTCACCCCTGACGCCAGTCGATCATCTCACACAATAGTGAGGCTGAGTGGGTAGGGCTGTGACAACCGTGCACTCTGTCGTCACTACTCCTGATGAGTGACCGAGTGGACGGGATGCTGTCGGAGTACACCTATCCTCCTACCCCAAATCATAAATGGGGGAGCGCAATGCTCTCAACTCCTGGTACACGATGACGGGGAGGAATCCCTGCCGGATAACACGTTGTGTCACACTACCCATGAGCGGACCAACGGTGCCTAACAGAGTCCCTGTTGCAACACACTCTGCCTGAATCGACCACTAACCCATGAGTGGTGGTGTGTGCAGATCCATGTAACTGGCGATGTGCTCAACAATAATGGAGCGGACTATCGCACAGCATGCAATCATGCAAATGGTGCATGGCAATAACCATAAAAACATCCTGACCTAATCCATATATATAGAAAAGTGCACCCTAGACCACTGAATCATATCGAATCAAAGGTACACAGAAGGTATAAAAACCTAGGTCCTGAACATGGTGAAGCATGGTATATCACTACCCCCTATAAGCATGTATAAACAGGTAAAATATACATGAGATGCAAACCAATAAATCAATCAAGCATGTACCAAGATTTGGGTAGTGATTAACCGAAACAGATAAGAAACACAGTTAATGCAACATGTTAATTTCATTACTAAGCACATCAAAGACAAAAAGTCAAAAGTACCCGCCTCCGATAAAATGGTCCAATCCTGACTCCGAGATACTCGTCTCGCGTCAAACTCCTGTGATACATTTACAGATTTAGCTAATTACCTATAAATTAATTAGCTAAATCGAGTCTCAAAACTAAATATAATAGATACCTATAATTTACTACTAAACGATCAACACATTCATAGCAATGACTCCTATATAGAATTCAATATCCCTAATCATTCAACCATCAAAATGAACACAAAAACTCACCAAGAAATAGGGATTCCTCAGTTGATCAATGTCGGAGGTATACGCTGTGATACCGCTGTCCAATCATGGTTAAATGCCCAAAATTTAGCAATCCATTACCCATCACCTATTTTAGCAGCTAAGGATAATGCTCACCTCAACCCACATTCAAGCGGATTGCTGCCGGAGGAAGTAGATGCTGGCAACCCTCCTCACTCACAGAAACCCTACTGAACATAACAAGAGAAGATCAGGAATACAACCACAGTACATAGTTAGATCCCAAACTTCAACTAAGTAACCCTTACCTTCCCGATCGCCGGAAATGTAGAGAAAGAAAAGGTCGGCGGCAGTGCTAGGGCACTGTTAGAGGGCTTCGGCAGTGTCGGTGATGATGCTCACCGTAAGGATGACCAACTCTTGCTCAAGTGCTGGCGAGTAGGGAAAGGAGGGAGTCTCGGCAAAACCTAGTGACCGGCAGATTGGGGGCGGCCGAGCAGGGGGAAAGAAGTAAGAATGGCAGCGATGTCCCGTGAGGCGGCAGTGCTGCTCAGTATCTCCACGGCTAGGGCTGGGCGCGCGGCTCTGGTGGCGCCGTCACTCGGCGAGATGGTGGAGCAAAAGTGGTGCTGGGTTGGTGCCGGCACGCAGAGGATTAGGGAGGAGAGGAATCGGTGGTGTGGCTCGAGAAGAAAGAAAATGAAGGAGATGAAGAAGAAGTGGGCGGGCGGCGAGGAAGAAACCGACGGCCCAGCGGTAAGGGCTAGGAGCAATCGGGCGCGGGGCGAGGCTCGGGCACGGGTCGGCTCGCGTGGGAGAGGGTTTTCGGCGAGAAAGATAAAAAAAAAAAAGAATTTAAAAAGGAAAAGGAAAATCAACTTTTCCTCACTTAAATGAGGTCCCCTAAACAGGCTTTTCCGGGCCCCGTTTTTATCCCCGTCAACTCATACGTACGAGCTCCGAAAAATTCTCGAAAAATTTTCAAAAATTCTGGAAAAATCCCTTATTAATATTCGCCTATTTCCGGTATTTTACAATTGATCACCTACATCAAAGGGAGAAAGATCAAAAACATTAAATATAGCACTCACATTATACTCACCTGGTAAGTCAAGCTTGTATGCATTATCATTGTTTCTAAAAATGACTTGAAATGGACCATCTCCTCATGGATGCAACTGTTAGAGTGCATACTAAAAGCCTAGCTTTTGGTATAAACATTTATCTAGAAATAAGAATCACATTGGTCAAATGTCTACATTTATGATAAATGTAGTTGTTCAATTAATTTATATTGTAGATAACATGGTGTGTGGTGTCACACACAGAGGATCATGTTATCAGTACCTTATAAATTATAAACAGTAACTCACGACCATAATGGAAAGGAACAAACCATTGGAAGGTCGTAGTGTAATTTGGTATTAGTTTATCATAACTATATAATTACACTAGTACACTTAGAGTGTATTGAGTAGGACCATTAGAGGTCGTTTCTTTTATACTGACTTTATAAAGAAACAAAGACCTCAGTTATTATGGAAGTGTGTGCTCTTAATCCTAATATAATAACAAGCACATATATTTGATATTTATTTCTTTATTTTATCAATGGGTGAGATTTAGTTCGATGAATCAATAAGCCCGATAAGTTGGGAAATGATATCACTTATAGTGTGTATTGTTGATTATAGAAGGAAACTGTGTCCTAGTAATCTAGGTTGAGAGTGTCCTCAAGAGGAGCTTATAAGGATTGTCATGTTAAACCCTGTAGGTGGACTTAGTCCGACATGACGATAAGGTTGAGTGGTACTACTCTTGGACTAAGATATTAATTAAATGAGTTATCAGTAACTCGCTTAATTAGTGGACATTTGACATCTTAAACACAGGGAGACTAACACACTCATAATAAGAAGGAGCCCAAAATGTAATTTGGGATTGGTGCGGTAGTTCAATAATAGTTCTTTAGTGGAATGAATTATTATTGATGGAATTAAGTTGTGTGTTCGGGGCGAACACGGGAAGCTTAATTTCATCGGGAGACCAAAACCAATTCCTCCTCTCGGTCCCTATCGTAGCCTCTTGTATATAGAGATTTATACTCACCACATACCCACTTTCTTACCCAACCAATATAAGCTTGAAGCTCAAGCTTAGGGCCGGCCAAGCCTAAAGGTTGGCCTTAAGGTGGCCGGCCAATAGCTTGGAGGCCAAGTTTAGGTGGTCGGCCACATCATATTAAAAAGGATTTTTTATTAAAATTATTTCTTATGTGGATATCATAGTTTTAAAAGAGAGTTTAAAAATTAAATCTTTCCTTGTAAAACTTTCTACAAAAGATTAAGAAAAGATTTGAAATCTTTCCTTATTTGTAGATTGAAAGGAGATTTTATTTTTAAGAAAAACTTTCCTTTTTGACCATGATAATAATTTAAAAGAGAAGTTTAAAAATTAAATATTCTCTTTTATTAGTTTCTACAAAAGATTAAGAAAAGATTTGATATCTTTCCTTATTTGTAGATTGAAAAGAGATTTTAATTTTTAGAGATAACTTTCCTTTTGGAAATTATCCACATGTTTAGAAGAAGAATTTTAATTTATAAAATTTCATTTTTATTAACCAATCATGAAGGGATAAAAATTATTGGAGAAATTTTTATAAATTTCTAGAAACAAATTAGGAAGTTTTAATTCTTGTGTGAATTAAATTTTTCTTGTTTTGGGGAATTAGAAGTGGCCGGCCATTATTATTAAAAGAAGAAAATTGTTTTTTAATTAAAATAATTTTTATTTTTTATGACAAAAGAATTAAGGAATTTTTTATTAAAATTTCCTTATTTGTCAAGACCAAGGATTATAAAAGAGGGGGTAGAGGTGCCTTCACGGGTGATCAACTCTATTATTCTTCTCCTCTCTTTTCCTCCTTGGTGGCCGGCCCTAGCTTCTTCCTCTTCTCTTGTTCTTATGGCCGGCGGCAACCCCCCTTGGAGCTCTTGATGGTGGCTGGTTCTAGCTAGGAGAAGAAGGAGAGAAAGGTGGTTTTGTTTCTTGCATCCCTTGGAGCTTGGTGGTGGTGGTCGGACCTCTACTTCTCTTGGAGAATTGTGGTGGCCGAAACTTACAAAGAAGAAGAAGGTGCTTGGTGGTTCTCATCTCGGAAGATCGTTTCCCACACAACGTTCGAGGTTAGAAGAGGAATACGGTAGAAGATCAAGAGGTCTTTTTAGAAGGTATAACTAGTAATTTTTCCTTTCCGCATCATGCTAGTTATTTATGGAAATAATACCAAATACAAGAGGCTTACGATTCTAGTATTTTGAATATGTTTTTCGAAGTTGTGTTCTTTTATTTTTCTTTTCCTTGTGATTTGATTGTTCTTTTTGGTTGACCTAAAGTTATTTTAGGAAATTAAATATTAGCTTTCCATAAAAGGTTTTGTCTAGTCGGTGGTGGTTGTTCCCATATCCAAGAAGGCCATGTGCCTCGCCACGTCAGTACTGGGAACCAATTATGGAAATTAATATTTAATGGAATTAATAACTTAGGTGATTTGGATCAAACGTGTTAAGTTCCGCAGGAGATCCAAGTCTAAACCTTAAAGAACAAATAGATTAAGTTTTGGATCAAACGTGTTAAGTTCCGCAGGCGATCCAAAATTTAATTTAAAAGAACACATGGTAGCTAGGAAAATGTTCAGACCTTTGTACAAAATTTTTGTACAGTGGAACCTCTAAGTTTTCCGAGTAGCAACCAACAATTGGTATCATAGCTAGGGTATTGCCTCTGTGTATTTGGTATTAGTTTAATTATGCACATGTCATACATAATTTAGGCAGATTAATAGTAGGATGTGCTAACTTTGTGGATGCAGGATCCAACTATTATGGCTTATAGTTATTATGTGTGTGATTGGACCCTTGGACATGTCAAGGGCATTTTATTGTGTGTGCATGATTGTATTATAAAATACAACAGGAGCTGTATTTAGTTTTATTAGGATTTTATTTTTTGATCTAGATACATGTACATTCCTTCGAGGAATATAGGATCGAAAAATGTAAAATTCTATTTATGTCGCGGATCGAGTCTTGCAAGGCGTGGAACCTTTTAAGGACCAGAGGTGCAGCGGAACAAGGAGCAAGATGGATGCGACAACTAGACCCGGTGGCAGTGGCCAAAGATGGCAGCAGCTAGGGTTGGTGACACACGGAGGACAGCAATAGATAAAAGCCATAATAGTTGAAAATTAGTTTTTCTATTTATTGCTTTTTATGCTGTGTTGTGTGTGCTTGTTAGTATGCATATTTAGTAGGCTAGCATAGTTAAAATTCTTCATTTATAAATAACTAAGTGCGAGAGGGATTTTTAAGTAAATCCCATGGTCTCCATTACTGGTTTGTAAGTGATGCAAACAAGCTTGCGCGTTGGCTCTGAGTGCCTTCCTCCATAACAGATGAGCTTGTTTGTGGATCACTAGAACAGACTTCCATTTTTGGATGACTATAGGAAGTTAATTAAGAGCGTGTGATCTTCCCCAACGGAAGGGGCATAATCTTATTAATGGACTTAGTGTCAAGTAATGGTATACACTTAGACACATTTAATAGTATCCTCCCCAACGGAGTCACTACTATCACTTGTGTGACCAAAAGGAAATCAACTATTGATTTGTCATAAAACTAGATTGGCAATATAATAAAATTAATAAACCCCTCTTACAAATGTTTAAATTTGTATACGTCCACACTAATGTGGCATACAAGATTTATGGTGTTTGAGGTAATTTTATTTGTTAAAAAGTTATATTAACAAGATAGTCAATGGGTAAAACCCTCCTCTTACAAATGATGAATTTGTATACGTCCACACTAACGTGGCATGCAAAATTCACGGTGTTTGAGGTGTTGGTAAATTTAAATAATATTGTTTGAGGAATCAATGCTATTTTAAATTCAAAGAGTTTTGACCAAATATTTGATCAAAGACAGATCAACTATTAATTTTATTCGTTATAAAGTAAAGTTGACGAGATAATAAAATTAATGAATAAAATCTCTTCTTCGATTTTGTATACAAAAAATTCATGGAGATTTTAAGGAGTTGATCTTGATTTTGAGATTCTTAGGATGTTTGTCAATCCCTAGTAGTCATACTATAGAAAAGACTTAGTAGTCCCAATTGTAATGATTGGAAATAGGACTTGGACATTAAGGCAGACTGTCTTCTTAGAACTAAGAACAATTTAGGTGTATTTAATTAATTAGTTGAAACATGCCTAGTGGTGTTATCTACCAGAACCTGGAGTGTAGATACATGATGCCATTAATCATGTCTGCAATTCATTGCAGGGTTCCAGGAAACCCGACAACTAAATGAAAGGTAAATCACCGTCCACATGGGCACTACTGTAAAAGTGGTAGCTGTTGCAGTGGGAGATGTTTATCCTTTGATAAGAATAAAATATGGATTTTAAGTAATTGTCTTTACGTACCAAGTTTAGAAAGAACCTGATTTCAGTTTCTAAACTATTATAGATATTGTGTCTATTTTGATAACAAAGTTGTTATCAAGAAAAATAGGGAAGTTATCTATTCTGGTATGATGATTGACAATTTATAATCCAATAACTCTCACGATGCAACAAATAGAAATTAGTAACACATCTTCTAATTTTAAGAGAAAGCAACCTTCGGAAATGAACCAATTATATCTTTGGCACCTAAAGCTAGGTTATACTTAAGTAGGATTCATTGGTAGCTGATGAACTTTTGGGTTCATTGGTAGTGGAAATCTTTCCAACCTGCGAGTCTTACTTGGAAGGAAAATAACCAAGAAGCTTTTAAGTCCAAGGGGTATGGAGTCAAAGATATGTTGAAATCGGTTCATTCTGATTTGTGTGATCCTATGACTATCCAAACAAGAGGTAGTATTGAATATTTCATCTATTTTATAGACAACTATTCAAGATACAAATAAATTTACTTAATGTACCACAAGACTAAGTACTTTGATTAGTTCAAAGAGTACAAGGCTGATGCAGAGAAATGTTAAAGTAAATGTCACTATGGTAAGATCGTAGTGGCAAGTACCTCTTGGGAGAATTTAGGAGTCACTTATCAAAAGTAGAGATTCAATCCCAACTAACTGCACCTGGTACACCCCAACAGAATGGTGTAGTAGAAAGAAGGTAAAGGACTCTTATGAAATAATTAGATAGATGATGAGTTATTCAGAAAATTACCAAATTTATTTTAAGGATAAACTCTGAAAACGAAAGTGAACATAGTACCTTCCAAGTTAGAACTTTCTACTCATATAGAATTGCTGAATAGGTGAAAACCTATTTTGAAGCATATTCGGATTCGGGTAATCCAGCACATATGTTAAAGAGAGACAATGATAAGTTGGATAGGAGTTCACTTGTTTGTAAGTTATCCTAGATAAACAAAAGTAGGTTTATAGTCTTAAAAATCAGAAGGTCATTGTTAGCATCAATGACTGATTTTTTAGAAAAGGACTATATAATGAACCACGTGCTCATAAGTAAATTTGTTCTTAAGGAAATAATAAAGGACATGTCTAACCTAGTACCAACTGTACAAGATGAGATACCACAAGAAAACTGCAACACGTATCACAAATTGATACACAATTACAGAAAGTGTCTTGTTGTAGTGGGAGGGTTGTTATGCAACCTAAATAGGTTCATGTTTTGGGAGAGTTTTTGGACTCGATCCCTGGAGGACATGAACCTGATCTCCGGTCATATGATGAAGCACTCCAAGATAAAGATGCATCTTGGCAAAGAGTAATGAATAAAAGAATTAGAATATATGTATTCTAATAAAATCTGGAAGCTTGTAGAATCACCAAATGGTGTAAAAGCCGTTGGGTGTAAAAAGGTCTATAATAGGAAAAGAGGGATAGACAGGAAGGTAGTAACTTTCAAAGCAAGGCTTGATGAAAAAGGAAACTTTTTCACTGGTAGTCATGCTTAAGTCTATCCGGATTCTTTTATCTATTTGGCAAGAGGATGTCAAGACAGCATTCCTTAATGGAAGTCTTGAAGAAAGCATCCATATAAAGCAGCCAGAAGGGTTCATTGCAAAGGGCTAAGAGCATCTTGTGTGCAAGCTCAATCAGTCTATGGACTGAGGCAAAGCTTCAAGGTCTTGGAACATCCGGTTTATCAAAGTAATCCAGATCTATGGATTTAGTAACCGGATAAGTCTTGTGTATACAAAAGGTGTGATGGAAGCATGGTGGTATTTCTTGTACTATACGTAGATAACATTTTTGGTAGTTGGAAACAATATCAAAATGTTGTCAGAAGTATGAGTATGGTTGTCCAAACAATTCGATATAAAGGACTTGGGAGAATGTTTATATTCTTGAGATCAAAGTAATAAGGGATCGCAAGAAAAAATATATTTTACTTATCCCAAGCTTGATACATCGGAAAAATCCTTGCTCATTTTAAGCATGCAAAACTCCTAGAAAGGTGGAGTGTCTTTATCTAAAGAGATGTCTCCGATGACATCAAAGGAGATTGAGGACATGTAGGCAGTTCTTTATGCTTCGGTAGTTAGACAACCTAATGTATGCTATGCACGAGATCAGAAATCTGTTTTGCCAAGGGCATAGTTAGCAGATATCAAAGTAACCCTAGACAAGGACATTGGACTGCAGTAAAGCATATATTAAAGTACCTTAGAGGAACTAGAGATTATATGCTAGCTTACAAGGCAGTTAATTTGGTCCCTGTGGGTTGCATGGATTTTGACTTCCAATCGGATAGGGACAATAATAAGTCAACCTCGGGGTTTTATGTTTACTTTAGGAGGTAAAGTCATAACTATGGAAGAGTGATAAGCATAGGTGTTTTTCTGGACTCCACCATAGAAGCTTAGTATATGGCAAGCCTCTGAGGAAACCATAAAAGCTGAATGACTTAATTACCTCAAGATAGACTTAGATATGATTTCTAGTTTGTCCAAAGATTATTACAATTTATTGTAATAATAATGGTGCAGTAACAAACTCGAAGAAACCATGAGTCTATAAGGCAAGTAAACACAATAGAGCGCAAGTACTACCCAATACGAGAAATCGTATAAACGAGGAGAAGTTGTTGCCGCCTAGAATGCATCAGATGATGACCTATAGATCTTTTCACTAAGGTCCTTAAGGCGAGAGCTTTTGATGGACATGTTGAAGGGTTGGGAATCAGATGTATGGCAGCAGATATGGCAGCTTAGGCTTTTAGTATAAGTGGGAGATTGTTAGAGTGTATACTAAAAGCCTAGCTTTTGGTATAAATATTTATCTAGAAATAAGAATCACATTGGTCAAATGTCTACATTTATGATAAATGTAGTTGTTCAATTAATTTATATTGTAGATAACATAGTGTGTGGTGTCACACACAGAGGATCATGTTATCAGTACCTTATAAATTATAAACAGTAACTCACGACCATAATGGAAAGGAACAAACCATTGGAAGGTCGTAGTGTAATTAGGTATTAGTTTATCTTAATTATATAATTACACTAGTACACTTAGAGTGTATTGAGTAGGACCATTAGAGGTCGTTTCTTTTATACTGACTTTATAAAGAAACAAAGACCTCAGTTATTATGGAAGTGTGTGCTCTTAATCCTAATATAATAATAAGCACATATATTTGAAATTTATTTCTTTAATTTATCAATGGGTGAGATTTAGTTCGATGAATCAATAAGCCCGATAAGTTGGGAAATGATATCACTTATAGTGTGTATTGTTGATTATAGAAGGAAACTGTGTCCTAGTGATCTAGGTTGAGAATGTCCTCAAGAGGAGCTCATAAGGATTGTCATGTTAAACCTTGCAGGTGGACTTAGTCCGACATGACGATAAGGTTGAGTGGTGCTACTCTTGGACTAAGATATTAATTAAATGAGTTGTCAGTAACTCACTTAATTAGTGGACATTTGACATCTTAAACACAGGGAGACTAACACACTCATAATAAGAAGGAGCCCAAAATGTAATTTGGGATTGGTGCGGTAGTTCAATAATAGTTCTTTAGTGGAATGAATTATTATTGATGGAATTAAGTTGTGTGTTCGGGGCGAACATGCGAAGCTTAATTTCATCGGGAGACCAAAACCAATTCCTCCTCTCGGTCCCTATCGTAACCTCTTGTATATAAAGATTTATACCCACCACATACCCACTTTCTTACCCAACCAATAGGGGCCGGCCAAGCTAAGCTTAGGGCCGGCCAAGCCTAAAGGTTGGACTTAAGGTGGCCGGCCAATAGCTTGGAGCCCAAGTTTAGGTGGCCGGCCACATCATATTAAAAAAGATTTTTTATTAAAATTATTTCTTATGTGGATATCATAGTTTCAAAAGAGAGTTTAAAAATTAAATCTTTCCTTTTAAAGCTTTCTACAAAAGATTAAGAAAAGATTTGAAATCTTTCCTTATTTGTAGATTGAAAGGAGATTTAATTTTTAAGAAAAACTTTCCTTTTTGACCATAATAATAATTTAAAAGAGAAGTTTAAAAATTAAATATTCTCTTTTATTAGTTTCTACAAAAGATTAAGAAAAGATTTGATATCTTTCCTTATTTGTAGATTGAAAAGAGATTTTAATTTTTAGAGATAACTTTCCTTTTGGAAATTATCCACATGTTTAGAAGAAGAATTTTAATTTATAAAATTTCTTTTTTATTAACCAATCATGAAGGGATAAAAATTATTGGAGAAATTTTTATAAATTTCTAGAAACAAATTAGGAAGTTTTAATTCTTGTGTGAATTAAATTTTTCTTGTTTTGGGGAATTAGAAGTGGCAGGCCATTATTATTAAAAGAAGAAAATAGTTTTTTAATTAAAATAATTTTTCTTTTTTATGACAAAAGAATTAAGGAATTTTTTATTAAAATATCCTTATTTGTCAAGACCAAGGATTATAAAAGAGGGGGTAGAGGTGCCTTCACGGGTGATCAACTCTATTATTCTTCTCCTCTCTTTTCCTCCTTGGTGGCCGGCCCTAGCTTCTTCCTCTTCTCTTCTTCTTATGGCCGGCGGCAACCTCCCTTGGAGCTCTTGATGGTGGCCGGTTCTAGCTAGGAGAAGAAGGAGAGAAAGGTGGTTTTGTTTCTTGCATCCCTTGGAGCTTGGTGGTGGTGGCCGGACCTCTACTTCTCTTGGAGAAGTGTGGTGGCCGAAACATGCAAGGAAGAAGAAGGTGCTTGGTGGTTCTCATCTCGGAAGATCGTTGCCCACACAACGTCCGAGGTTAGAAGAGGAATACAGTAGAAGATCAAGAGGTCTTTTTAGAAGGTATAACTAGTAATTTTTCTTTTCCGCATCATGCTAGTTATTTATGGAAATAATACCAAATACAAGAGGCTTACGATTCTAGTATTTCGAATATATTTTTCGAAGTTGTGTTCTTTTATTTTTCTTTTCCTTGTGATTTGATTGTTCTTTTTGGTTGACCTAAAGTTATTTTAGGAAATTAAATATTATCTTTCCATAAAAGGTTTTGTCTAGTCGGTGGTGGTTGTTCCCATATCCAAGAAGGCCATGTGCCTCGCCACGTCAGTACTGGGAACCAATTATGGAAATTAATATTTAATGGAATTAATAACTTAGGTGATTTGGATCAAACGTGTTAAGTTCCGCAGGAGATCCAAGTCTAAACCTTAAAGAACAAATAGATTAAGTTTTGGATCAAACGTGTTAAGTTCCGCAGGCGATCCAAAATTTAATTTAAAAGAACACATGGTAGCTAGGAAAAGGTTCAGACCTTTGTACAAAATTTTTGTACAGTGGAACCTCTAGGTTTTCCGAGTAGCAACCAACAGCAACTTAGTACGACGTTTAGTAGGGAATCTTTCCTTCCTCATATGAACCCAAACCCAATCTCCGGGTTCAAAGATCACTTTCTTTCGTCCCCTGTTGGCTTGCGTAGCATATTGTTCAATTCTCTTTTCAATTTGCAATCAAACTTTTTCATGCAGTTGCCTCACAAACTCAGCTTTTTTGGTACCATCTAAACTGGCACGCTCAGAGACAGGCAAAGGTGACAAATCTAAAGGAGTTAAACGGTTGAACCCATATACCACTTCAAAAGGTGAAAAATTAGTAGTAGAATGCATAAATCTATTATAAGAAAATTCAACATATGGTAAACAATCTTGCCAACCTTTTAATTCTTTTGAATGATAGCTCTCAATAAAGTATATAAAGTTTGATTTAATACCTCAGTTTGTCAATCTGTTTGTGGATGACAAGTTGTAGAAAACAAAAGCTTTGTTTCCAATTTTCCCCATAGTGTCTTCCAAAAGTAGCATAGGAACTTTGCATCACGATCTGAAACTATGCTCCTCGATACTCCATGAAGTCGAACAATCTCCCTAAAAAATAGATCCGCAATATAGTTAACATCATCTATTTTCTTACAAGGAATAAAATGAGTCATTTTAGAAAATCTGTCCACAACAACAAAAATGGACCCCATACTTCGTTTAGACATTGGTAGTCCTACAACAAAGTCCATGGAAATATCAACCCAAGGTTCACTAGGAATTGGTAAAGGTGTATGCAATCCATGAGGTAAAGATCTAGATTTTGCTTGCCTACATGTAATACACTTCTCACAAAACTTGACAACATCTCGTTTCATGTGTGGCCAAAAGAAGTGCTCTACCAACACTTCTGGAGTTTTTCTTACTCCAAAATGTCCCATTAGTCCCCCACCATGAGCTTCTTGGATTAATAATTCCCTTAATGAACAATTAGGGGCACACAACCTATTCACTCTAAAAAGAAATCCCTCATGCCTATAAAACTTCTCAAACGCAGCATGTTCACAAACATCAAACATATTTCCAAAGTTAGGATCATTAGAATATAGATCTTTAATGTATTCAAATCCTAACAATTTAGTGTTCAAAGTAGAGATCAAGGTATACCTTCGAGACAAAGCATCTGCAACAATGTTTTCCATACCTTGTTTATATTTGATCATATAAGGGAATGATTCAATAAACTCCCCCATTTTGCATGACGTCTATTCAACTTACTTTGGCTCTTCAAATGCTTCAACGATTCATGGTAAGTGTGAATGAAAAACTCTTTAGGCCACAAGTAATGCTACCAAGTCTCTAAAGCCCTCACCAATGCATACATCTCCTTGTCATAAGCTGGATAGTTCAATGTTGCTCCGCTGAGTTTCTCACTAAAATAAGCAAGAGGTCGACCTTCTTGTATTAGCACAGCTCCAATACCTATTCCTGATGCATCACATTCAATTTCGAAAGTTTTAGCAAAGTTAGGTAATGCAAGTAATGGTGCAGAACTTAGCTTCTCCTTAAGTAAGTTGAAAGCTGAAACTTGTTCACTATCCCAATGAAATCCAACATTCTTTTTAACAAATTCAGTTAAGGGTGCAGCTATAGAACTAAAATTTTTAACAAACCTCTTATAAAAACTTGCCAATCCGTGAAAGCTACGTACCTCAGTTATCATTTTTGGTGTTGGCCACTCACGAATTGCCTTAACCTTTTCTTCATCAACTGATATTCCCTTAGCACTAACAATATAACCAAGAAACTCTATTTGACTAGTGCAAAAAGAACATTTTTGAAGGTTAGCATACAATTTTTCATTTCGCAAAACAAGTAGAACTTTTTGTAAATGATCGACATGCTCATCTAAATTCTTACTATAAATCAAGATGTCATCAAAATATACTACAATAAAGTTTCCAATATAAGCACGTAAAATATGGTTCATTAATCTCATGAAAATACTAGGTGCATTAGTTAGCCCAAATAGCATGACTAACCATTCATACAAACCATACCTAGTCTTAAAAGCAGTTTCCCATTCATCTCCCTCACGCATGTGAATTTTAAGATATCCAGACTTCAAATCAATTTTAGAGAAAATGCAAGAACCATATAGTTCATCTGGCATATCATCTAATCTAGGAATAGGATGACGATACTTTACCATAATTTTGTTGATAGCCCTGCAATCAAAGCACATTCTCCAAGTTCCATCCTTCTTAGGCACAAGAAAAATTGGAACTGAACAAGGACTCAAACTTTCTTGAACATACCCTTTTCGCATCAACTCTTCAACTTGCTTGTGAAGCTCCTTCATCTCCATAGGGTTGCACCTATAGGATGGTCGATTAGGAACGGCTGCTCCTAGGATGAAGTCAATCTAGTGCTCTATTCCCCTATGTGGCGGCAATCCATTAGGAACTTCTTCCGGAAAGACATCATCAAATTCCTGCAAAAGAGATTTAACAACACTAGGCAAAGAAGAGTTAAGGTTGTTAGTGTTGAAATAAGCCTCCTTGTACAAAAGTACAATTATCGGCCGTTGAGAATAAAAAGCTCTCTTAGCCTCTCTTTCTTTTGTAGAAAAGCTCCCTTTTTTACTCTCTAGATTTTTGTTTCCTTTTCATTCATTTTTTCACTCCTCTCATCCTCACTTTTTCTTTTCTCACACTCCTTTTCTTTTCCATTTTTTTTCCTCTCACAATCTTTTTTTTTCACTCTCTTTTTTATCCTCAATTGATCTTCATATACTTGCTTAGGAGTTAATGGTACAAGAGTTACAAGTTTACCATGCATCTTAAAAGAATATTTATTTGTGAGGCCATCGTGCATGACCCTCCTATCAAATTGCCGTGGTCTACCTAAAAGCAAATTACTTGCATGAATTGGTACTACATCATAAAGAACATCATCATGATACCTACCAATGGATAATGAAACCAACACTTGCTTAGTGACCTTAACCTCCCCGCAATCATTCAACCATTGTAGTTTATAAGGTCTAGGATGTTTAGTGGTAGGTAAGCATAATTTCTCAACCAAGATAGTACTAGCAACATTAGTGCAACTTCCTCCATCTATAATCATACTACATACATACCTTGTCTTTGATGTGGCAACGGGTATGAAATATGTTGTCTCGTTGTTCTTCATCTTCTTCCTTAACTTGCACATTTAGAGCACGTCTAGTGACAAGGGCTTCCCCTTCAACATCATACTCTTCTACATCACTTTCCATCAATGGTGGCAAGGCATTATCATCTTCGAACTCATTCTCAGTTTCAATATCACCATTTTCTTTCAAAAGCATACTTCTTTTGTTTGGACATTGTGAAGCAATATATCCTCTTTCCAAACACTTAAAGCATTTAATATCTCTATTTCTTAAAGATTGGGCATGTTCTTTACCTTTAACCAATGGAGAATTAGCATCTTTATTCTTCAAAAACTCAGTCTTATTTTTTCATGCAACTTTATCATCTCTTTTGTTCCAACTAGATATCCAAGTGGATGAATTAGAACTTTGACCATGCTTGATTGAACCCTTCCTTTTGAGTTTCCTTTCAACTTTCATGGACATATGCACCATATCTTCCAGCTCCACATAATGTTGCAACTCTACTATATTTGCAATTTCTGAATTCAAACCTTGTAAAAATCTTGTCATGGTTGCTTCTCGGTCCTCCTCCACAATGGCTCGAATCATGGCAATTTCCATCTCTTTATGGTATTCCTCCACAGTCCTGGATCCTTGGGTAAGACTTTGTAGCCGTTGGTACAAATCTCGATAGTAATGTGATAGAATGAACCTCTTTCTCATAATTAATTTCATCTCTTCCCAAGTGGCAACAGGTCTCTCGTTATTTCTTCTCCTGCTTAGAATAACTTGATCCCATTAAATAATAGCATAATCAATAAATTCAACAGCGGCAAGTTTTACCTTCTTCTCTTCAGAGTAGTTGTGACAATCAAATACTAATTCTACTTTCTTTTCCCACTCCAAATATGCGTCTGGATCACTTTTTCCTTGAAAAGAAGGAATCTTCATTTTGATATTTTCCAAGTTTCTATCAACATAATCACTCCTCCTTCCCCTTCTACCACCAATTCTGATACCACCAGATCTGCCAATAGAAGCTCTATCATCAATGTCCTCAGAAATGCCATCATCATCATCGTTGTTGTCTTCACAATTATATTGCCACGAACTTCATGTAGGAACTCTATCAGCTTGTCTATTTTGCAATTCAATAATTACAACATCTTGTCTCTCCAATCTGTCGAGGATTTGATTGAATCTGATTTCCATGCGTTCCAAGTGTTGTCTCAAGGCACGTTATTCAAGTGTTTCTCTAGGTCTTGCTTCTTCTTCACTTGTCGTCATTAATGCAATCTGTTGTCACTCAATCACTCAACTCGCTAATGTTAGCTCTTTAAAGAACTTAGAATTGTGGCAATTCCTTGTAAACGATCATTGACTGATTGGAAATCCCTAAGGTATAGGATAAAAGAAAGGAATTGATAGAAGAATTCAAATTGTAGTATTGAAAATTTAAATTAAGTTCAGAAAAGAAATTTGTCAGGATTGAATCTAGGCAAAACTTATGAGAATGGGTTTAATTCATTGTGGTTTTGAAATGAGAATTGAAGTAGAAAATACGCAAAACTTTAAAGGAAATGATATGAACCCAACGAGAAAGATATCTCAAGAACCCACAACGAATTGAAAACAGAAAGAAGGAAGGTCTAAAGACGATAAGATGGATGAAAGAAACCTCGACCCAATGCTTAGAAAAGCACGAACCTTGGTATACGAGATGGAAGACGCCACAACCTTGGGATTGAGGTTGATAAGTCTTTGAATGCCACAAGGAGATGCCTTGATAAGTTCAAGTTCAATGAAAAACCAACAAGCGAGAGCCTCACCATGCTTTAGATTGAAAAATATGTCAAAGATACATGTGTGGTCGTCACCCCCTTTATTTATAGCTATAAGGTGACTAAAAAACCCTAAAAGGCCAAAAGAAAACCCATTTAGTAAAAGCCTATGTAGACTACTTAGCCATTTTAAACTTATGGCTTTATTACAACCCAAATAAAAGTAGAAATTGAGTCTAAATTAAGCTTACATATTGCCACTACATAGACATGAGACTTAAGTCCTAATTAAGCTCATCTAAGGCTTGAATTAGGTTGACTATGCCGAATGACTTGCTCTTGATCAAACCTTCTTCAATAGTAGCTTTGGCCTTCACATCTTCAATTAGTACATTAAGTGCTTCCTTCATCTTTCTAGTCTCAGCCCTTGTAATTGGGCCTCCATTGATGCATAATGGATCATCATTAATATCTAGAGTGGGTTGGCCATGATCCATATCGTTAGCTTGTTGCTCTCTTTCTTTGACTCCATCAATGTGGAATTGGAAAGTGCAAATATACTAGGCAAAATCTTAAAGGAAATGCGGAATTAGAAAGTGCAAATATACTAGGCAAAATTTTAAAGGAAATGCGGAATTGGAAAGTGCAAAAATAATAGGCAAAACTTTAAAGGAAATGCGGAATTGGAAAGTGTAAGTATAAAAATAACAATTCTCTACACTCACCTTTTCTTTATATTTTTTTCTATTTTTTTTTGGAATTTTGACCCTTTTTTTTTGACTATTTTTTTACCGAATATATATATATATATATTATTTTTGAATTTCGGCCTCTTTTTTTTTGTCGAAAATAATTTGATAGCACAAAGATGAATAAAAGTCACTAAGATCGAGATGATAATGATAAACAGATAATTTTAAACAAATAGACAAAGTTTCAAGCACAAAGAATAAAAGGATAACCAAATCGATTTAGAAAAACCAAAGCTCTGATACCAAATGATATGAACTCAATGAGAAAGATATCTCAAGAACCCACAACGAATTGAAAACAGAAAGAAGGAAGGTCTAAAGATGATAAGATGGATGAAAGAAACCTCGACCCAATGCTTAGAAAAGTACGAACCTTGGTATACGAGATGGAAGACGCCACAACCTTGGGATTGAGGTTGATAAGTCTTTGAACGCCACAAGGAGATGCCTTGATAAGTTCAAGTTCAATGAAGAACCAACAAGCGAGAGTCTCACCGTGCTTTAGATTGAAAAATATGTCAAAGATACATGTGTGGTCGTCACCCCCTTTATTTATAGCTATAAGGTGACAAAAAAACCCTAAAAGGCCAAAAGAAAGCCCATTTAGGAAAGACCTATGTAGACTATTTAGCCATTTTAAACTTATGGCTTTATTACAACCCAAATAAAAGTAGAAATTGAGTCTAAATTAGGCCTACATATCCCCACTATATAGACATGAGACTTAAGTGCTAATTAAGCTCATCTAAGGCTTGAATTAGGTTGCCTATGCCGAATGACTTGCTCTTGATCAAACCTTCTTCAATGGTAGCTTTGGCCTTCACATATTCAATTAGTACATTAAGTGCTTCCTTCATCTATCTAGTCTTAGCTCTTGTAATTGGGCCTCCATTGATGCATAATGGATCATCATTAACATCTAGAGTGGGTTGGCCATGATCCATATCGTTAGCTTGTTGCTCTCTTTCTTTGACTCCATCAATGCGGAATTGGAAAGTACAAATATACTAGGCAAAATTTTAAAGGAAATACGGAATTGGAAAGTGCAAATATACTAGGCAAAATTTTAATGGAAATGCGGAATTGAAAAGTGCAAATATAATATGCAAAACTTTAAAGGAAATGCGGAATTGGAAAGTTTAAGTATAAAAATAACAATTCTCTACACTCAACTTTTCTTTTCTTTTCTTTTTTTGATTTTTTTTTTGGAATTTCGATTTTTTTTACTATTTTTTTGTCAAAAAAATATATATATATTGTTTTTGAATTTCGGCCTCTTTTTATTTTGTCAAAAATAATTTGTGTTGGGTTTTTCGGGCCGCGAAAACTGCTTTTCGCGTCGCCAAAACCCCGAAACTCCCTAGCCAACGGATCCGTGCGAAGAAAAATTTAAATACGAGTACGAGTTTACTAAAACTTAGATCTACTCCTAGATCTACATGGAAGAGATCTATACCTTCGATGCGTGCCCTTTTCCGTATCCCGCTCGTCCAACATTCGTCAGATCTCGAAAGTATCAAAATAGATACTTCTCTATACGTATCCACACGAACACACTAGGTGGAGATGACCAAAACAAGGTGTGCTAGCACTTTATGGGATTCGGCCAAGGAAAGGAGAGGGAGAGCAAAAATGGCTAGAGGAAGGAGATGAAGTGAATGCACATGAATGAGAAAAATGAATTCACATTCACAACAAAAGGTGGCCGACCACTTTCCCAAGTGTAACCCCCATTTTTGCATTAAGTGTGGCCATTAAGAGATTTGTAACCTCCATGAGGTGGCACACACATGTGCTAAACATGATGATGTGGCACCTCATCATTGGCCACTTAATGCCAACTCACCAATGAGGTGGCATAAAGTCTAGTCAAACTTGACTCTTCATCTTCCTCTCAAGTCAGGTCAAACTTGACTTAATCTCTCTCATGGTTTATCTAATCCAACCATTTAATTCAAGCCAATTTAATATAATGAATCTAATTCATTTAATTAAATTGATTCAATGAGTCATAATCTAAATTAGACTCATTGAACACATGAATCAACTTGAGTCCAACTCAATTAGCCCAATTAGGATTACTCTTAATCCAATTTGATTCATCAAATGAATCTAATCCTCTGGATTCATTATATGAACCTAATCTCCATCTAATTGTCCTTAGTGTGTGACCCTATAGGTTCTTGTAACGTTGGCAATGCCCCTAAACCCATTTAGGAGCATAAGTAATGAGCGGTATCTAGCAACACATCATTACTACCCAATGTTACAAGAATGTTGAGATCCAACATCACCTTGTGACTACTAATTGTGACTCCTCACAAAATATGACAAGTGTCCTTCTATCCTAGACATCTAGATTGATCAATGTGAGGCATAGACCGTGTCATCCTCTGATCAATCTAAATCTTGAACTCCAAGTAGACTCACTAAATCAATTGAGCTCAATATCTCATATTGACTCATTTGGGCATGGGCATGCACTTCGTGGTCTCACTCTATCAAGAATACCGATGTCTCTCCCATCATATAGGAGGGATAGATCTCATCTACATCACTCACATCCCTCCGCATAATTTGTTACATACCCAGTAATCGCCTTTATAGTCCACCCATTTACGAGTGACGTTTGACGAAACCAAAGTACATAACTCCTTATGTAGGGAACCATGGTGACTTCAGGTCTAAGGACAAGTAGTCATACTAATAGCCACATGAGAAAGTATATGACACTCATATAATGATCCATGATAATTTCTCATGGCGGGTCATTCAGTATACATTCTCTAATACATACCCATGTATCAATTTGATATCTCTATATCCATGACTTGTGAGATCAAGTCATCGAGTTGACCTACATGCTAGTCTTATTGCATTAACATTGTCCCTGAATGTTAATACTCAACTAGGAATGATTAAGAGTAGTGTTCCCTATATAATCTCACTATTGATTCAACCAATCGATTGATATAGGTAAGAACCTTCTACTCAAGGACGTTATTATACTTAGTTTATTTGGCACCAATACAAGTAAGTATAATAACCAAAAACCAAATGCCTTTATTTATATAGAATATGATACAACAAGTCCAAAATACAATCATCAAATGATTGGCTCTAGGGCTCTAGCTAACAATTTGATAGCTCTAAGATGAATAAAAGTCACTAAGATGGAGATGATAATGATAAGCAGATAATTTTGAACAAATAGACCAAGTTTCAAGCACAAAGAACAAAAGGATAATCAAATTGATTTAGAAAAATCAAAGCTCTAATACCAAATGATATGAACCCAATGAGAAAGATATCTCAAGAACCCACAACGAATTGAAAACAGAAAGAAGGAAGGTCTAAACACGATAAGATGGATGAAAGAAACCTCAACCCAATGTTCAGAAATGCATGAACCTTGGTATACGAGATGGAAGATGCCACAACCTTGGTATTGAGGTTGATAAGTCTTTGAACGCCACAAGGAGATGCCTTGATAAGTTCAAGTTCAATGAAGAACCAACAAGTGAGAGCCTCACCGTGCTTTAGATTGAAAAATATGTCAAAGACACATGTGTGGTCGTCACCCCTTTTATTTATACCAAAAAACCCTAAAAGGCCAAAAGAAACCCCATTTAGTAAAGTCCAATGTAGACTACTTAGCCATTTTAAGCTTATGGCTTTATTACAACACAAATAAAAGTAGAAATTGAGTCTAAAATAAGCTTGTAACGCCCAACAATTTCATATGAATTTCTTTTAAGAATAAGAGAAAATGGAACTGATCCTGTCTGAGAAGCTGGACAAGATGGAGATCTGGAAGAAAGAAACTCACCGCGCCGTTGAAGGATAATGTCGTGCTGATGAAGAATAATGTCTGCCAAATACCAATCCGAGAAACCCAAAGCGGATCGGAAAGAAGTAGAGTCACCGGAGATTTTCCTCGTGCGAAGACCCGATGATGAAGAAGAAAACCAAATATGAAGAGAAGAAACCCAAATACGAAGCTTCCAAGACTTCCTGTGCACAGGAGACCAACCAACACTATCGTCAGTGACCTAAGACCGGGGTGGGAATCCCTGGCTAGGCCCTCCGATGCTCAAGTCAGTGATCTCTCCTCGTGTGTAAGAAGGAAGAAGAAGAAGATGAACAGTAGTCCAGAAAATTAGGGTTACCAGTGTGCACGATGATGTGAACTGGTGAACTTACCTAGCCAACGGAGAGGATTCCCCCTTTTATACCACTTCATATAACCTCCGTAGTCATGAAGTGGATCTCGGTTTGTTGGAGTTTGTTATGAGATGATGTCAGCTGTGTACTTGTGGTGAATCATTTTTAAGGAATCTTTTTTGTACCCCAGATGTACCTTCTTTGTCGTTTAGCACCTGCAAAATAATATGAAAACACATTTTCCGCCAAAATATATATTTTCTGTCATATAGTTATATACTGTAAATATCTCCATTAAGCATCATTTCACTCCTCCTGTTGTAATTAATTCCATCTACCAATATTCCTTATATCGATCGAAGTCACTATATTCTATCAAGTGTCTTTCCCAATCATGGGTCAATCGACCGGTCTTGACTTCTCCTGGAAGGCAGGTCCCGACCGATATTAGCCTAACTTCCCCTGGGAGGTATGTCCCGGCCGATATTATCCTACCTCCTTTGAGGTATATGTCAGTTAATGCGAATCTTACTCTTGAGAAGAATGTTTCGGCCGATATACACCTGATTCCTCCTGAGAGGTATGTCTCGGCCGATATTAGACCTAACTCTGCCTGGGAGGTATGTCTCGGCCGATATTAGCCTAACTCTGCCTGGGGAGTATGTCTCGGCCGATATTAGCCTAACTCCACCTTGGAGGTATGTACCGGTCGATATTAACCTAACTTTATCTGAGAGGTATGTCCCGGTCGATATTAGCCTAACTCTGCCTGGGGAGTATGTCTCGGCCGATATTAGCCTAACTCCGCCTGGGAGGTATGTCCCGGTCAATATAGACCTAACTCTGCCTGGGAGGTATGTCTTGGCCGATATTAGCCTAACTCTGCCTGGGAGGTATGTCTTGGCAGATATTAGCCTAACTCTGCCTTAGCCTAACTCTGCCTGGGGAGTATGTCTCGGCCGATATTAGCCTAACTCCGCCTTGGAGGTATGTCTCGGCCAATATTAGCCTAACTCTGCCTGGGAGGTATGTCTTGGCAGATATTAGCCTAACTCCGCCTTGGAGGTATGTCTCGGCCAATATTAGTCTAACTCCACCTTGGGGGTATGTACCGGTTGATATTAACCTAACTTTGTCTGAGAGGTATATCCCGGTCGATATACCTAACTCCGCCTGGGAGGTATGTCTCGGCCGATATTAGCCTAACTCCGCCTGGGGGGTATATCTCGACCGATATTAGCCTATCTTCTTAGTTTCGTTACCCCCTTTTATCTTCTTATCAGGGACCTATAAAATCTTACCCATATCACTAGCCTTCCCTTCAAGTCTAGTCGAAGGAGGTGTAGACGACTGACTAGACATAAGTCTGGTTTTGTCTTTTCCTACCCGTGACTCTGCTCCGGATATTGAAATGACCTCTCAGATTTTATGTACAACTGTCCCTCTAACTGAAGTATAGTACTCCTGTGAGCCTTTTACTCCTTTAAATAGGGCTACAACCTTCTCTTTATCCACAACCCATCTCAGTTCTTTTCCTTCCTTGCCACCTTTTATTGCTAAGGCCATGGTTGTGGATCCTCCTCTTTGGGGGCAACTTTTGTCGGACAAGGTGAGATCTATATATGAGTTTATTGAGATTTTTGCTTCGGCTACATCAGGGGTTCAAGGGATCGTCTTAAGAGAGGAAGCTTCACAATTCAGATTTTTCATCCAAAGATACGGATGCTCTGAAGGACTCAAGGGACTTCAGAGAGATTTTTGCTACTCATAGAGGGGCAGCCAAATGACCCAGGGGTCCTGTGTGAAGGGCATAGCACACGTTTCCCTTGGGCTATACTTGGTTGCTTCACTTGCCGAGCTCTAGGGCTTGAGAGGGGAAGTGGTTTTTACATTTACTTTTCCATCATGGAATGAATAAATGTTTCCCTGTCTCGTCGCCCTTGGGTTTTTCTATTTTTGTTGCATTCTTCGTCCCGGGCAAAATATTGCCACTTATGAGCCTTGACAAGCCTGGGCGAAGTGAGATATTTCCATCTCTGCTCCATGGTAAGTTTGAATCCGGTGGGACTGAAATTTTCTAAGTGTTGTGAGAACTTGTGTTTGTGAACTTTGTTATTTGTCTGAGGTTTACTGTTCTGAGGGAAAATGTATTGTTACGTATTTGATCAGATTCTAAGTGTAACAACGGACTCTTGTATTGAATTAAATGATTCTATGGAATCCCTCTGTAATTTACAAGAGTAAATGTAATGTTGTATTCTACATATGTATCATTTATCATGACCGAGGCTGTCTTAACTATTGGCATACTTCTATATCACAACTAATTTTATAATTAAAATCATATCGGCTAATATAACATTACTTCGATCAATATTAGTTTGTATTTCACAAGGACGTTAATTCAAAATCAGTCATTCGCCTAAATCTTCATCCTTAAATGTTTTTGTCCTTAGCTTGGACTTTAATCAAGAAAATCATACTTTTCGCTTTTTCATGTCCAGTTAATCACGCCTTCTTTCGAAACTTCCTAGCTGGAGATTGGTTCTCCTTCAGGTGAGAGAATGTTAGAAACATACCCCGAGACGCTACCAACCCCCGCGTGATCCATCCTATCACATCCGATATAAACGTTTTTATCATGATATGACACATACTTTATCTGACCGCCACGTCACGTGGGCCTTTTGCCTTTCTATTGCTATCCTAAGCGTCTGCTGCAATAAAAGTGTTTTGATCTGACGACAGTTGTGTGCTTTTCAAACCCTAAACCTTTTGTCTCCTTTAAAACTTTGTCCCTTCTTCCTTTTTCTCTAGAGTTCTTTTCCTGTTGCTGCCTTCAACCAGACCCCGTGCTCACCGTTTCTCGATGATCCCCTTTCTTGTCTCCAGTAAGTAATCTATTGTTTCACTAGCCTATACTTTTGTCCATGGCTGAGGAAGTAATTGCTCCTTGGTATGTCCATATGTCTTCTTCCTTTGATAAAAATGCGAGAATAGCTATCCGTCGTCAGTATGAAATTCCCCAGGAATACCGTATCATAATCCCAACATCGATTGATCGTCCTCATCATCCAACTGATAATTGCGTAACCTTTTTCAAGGACCAGTTGATAGGGGGTTTAAGGTTTCCTATCCCCCCTTTCTTGATCGAAAAAAGCCAATATTTCGATATTCCTCTGCAGCAATTTGCCCCCAATGCTTTTCGTTATCTATGTGGCACTTACATGCTATTTCGCTTACAAGATATTCCTCCTACTCCTCAAAACTTCTTCATGTTTTCTTATCCCAAGTGTTCGGAACCTGGTGTTTTCTTATTCCAGTCACGAACTAAAATGGTCCTTTTTGGGGATATGCCTTCGTCTCTCAAAGCTTGAAAGTCCCATTTTTTCTTCTTGAAGTTTCCAGAACCCATTCCTTGGTCTCACGCCTGGAAATCTTTCTTACCACCATTGCCTGACGTTAAAGAGTTTCATCTTCTTCCCTCTTTTCCTATTTATTGTGAAAAGTTATTAGGCCACCGACTTTCTATCCCTAAATGGTTGAGGGTCGATCTTCTATGTCTATTTGGTTTAAGCCCCGTCAAACCTGATACTCCAATTGCTTTAGGTAACACCTTGTTTCTCTATTCTTGCTTTTAATTGCCTAAATTATTTTTATTTTTTGTACAGTGGAGAACTTTTATGATGCTTTGATTGATGAAGAACTACGTGTGGAGGAGGACATACTTCGTGCCAAGGAAGGCGAACTTCTGGCTGCTATTACCCCTCCTCCTCCAATCGAAGAATCAACCCCTTTAGTTGAAGCACCTAGTTCTTCTGGCATTCCTGAAGCTCTTGAAGCTCCTGAAGGTCTCTCCGCAGAGATCCTTCCCAATCCTGTACCCGCCGTTACCTTTCCAGCGGCTGCTGCTGTTTCTTCATCTGCCCCTCTTCCCCTCATTGAGCTCACGTCTCCTGGTAGCTCTGGTAAATTGATAACTGAAATTTCCACGGGCAAGCGTCCGGGACGCAAACTTACCAGGGCTCCTCCTTCAAAAAGGAGGCTTATCCTTCCCGCTGATGAGCTAGTTTCAGAAGGTTTTGCTTCAGATGATCTTCCTTCTGATGAGCCAACGCTGGCAGAACTCTATCCTTCCCTGAATTTTCCTGTCTCACCTTTCACTAATGCCAGTGCTTCTGGCGATGTATCTTTCACTTTTCCCCTATCTATCCCCCCTTCCGGGCCTTTACCTTCCTCGCCTTCTTCTTACTTAATCTTTGCTCCCCCCTCTATTCCTACTTCCTCCTTCTCGGCTGGTTCCTCTGTCATTCCTGTTCTTCCCATATTATTAGGGGGTTCTTTTGCCATCTCTTGGGATGAAGTTCACCCCCTTTTTGAAGAGCTCTATATTTCTGAGGCAATTGATCGCTTCTCCCACAAGGAGAATCAGGTATGCTTGTTAACGCCTATTTTCTATTTCTCAACTATTATCTTATGGCTTTTCATTATATTTCTAGCGATGGATAGAAAATATGGGTTTCTCTCGACTACTACACAACTTATACACTGAGAACAAGAGGTTGAGATCGGAAAATGATAAGCTAAAGCAAGAGGTTGTTGAATTATCTTCTACTGCGTTTTCTGCTGCCGCCAAGGAACAACTCGAAGTACAAATTGAAAGTCTTCAGGCAAAATTTAAATTGGTTACGGACCTCAACCAAGAATTGACTTCCAAACTTGGCGAGCTGAAGGATAATTATGAAGCGGAATTAACTGAAAAACTCAAAGATCTGCAACTGAAGGAAGACGAAATATCTTCCTTGAACACTTCCCTAAACTTAGCCAAGACCAAGGTTTCTGAAAAAGAAACTGAATTGAAGACTTCTCAAATGGCTTTGGTGGTTTACAAGGGTGGCGAAGATATCCGTTACAGGGAGCGGGCCACTGCCATGATCGAGTCTCCTGAATTCAATAGGTCAATCGTGAAGTCTATCTTATCAGCTTTTACTGCGGGAGCTCAAGGGGCGATTCAACAATTAAGAGAAGAGAGTTACTTATCTCGTGACCCCCCTCCTAATTTCTTAAATCGACGCAGACTGATCGAGAACAAACCCCCTGATCTGTTCCCTAAGCTGACTTTGACTTAAATTCAAACTTTTTGTAAAGAGGTGGGATGAAACTTTGTAATAACGATCTTATGTAATGCTGATAGTTCTCTTTTTGTTGTTAATTTTACTTTTTCTTATGATAGTTACCTGTCTTATATAAATGTGTTCAATGTTATTTGGTTTATCACCATACAACCTTTTCCAACAGGTTGTCTTGTCCAAGATCGTTCCCTTATGACCGGATGATATATATATCCAGATTGATAAATATCGCCCGATATTTCATAGCGTAGTTATATCTTGCTTGATTTGGCATAGCTCCATCATGATATTCTTAATATTGGAGGATTTATTTTACTCGACCGGTTTACGCCTGTGTCTTCATATGTCCTTTTCTCGTATAAATCGAGTTTCATGGGGTTTTATTATAGTATACATTATTCAACTCATTATGATAAACTTTTAGTCGACACACTGGCTTTCTCCTTTGTCTCGGTCGATTCATCAGAAACGCCCGATTCATATCTATAAATCTCACTTAGTATTTTTCTACCAGATTCTATCTGCTAACAAATACCTTGCGCTTAATTCCTTCCTTATTTTATTACGCCAATAATCTGAACTTTAATGTAGAGTTTTTCAAAAATTATTTTCGAGGAATCTCTACACACTTTTCGAGGAAGATCATTCACCTTTACTTTTTCCTTTTGTTTTTATCCTTTTAAGGTTATTCCTTATTTATGACGATTGGGGTTCTGAATACCTTTTCCTCTTCTTCTTTCCTTCCACTATCTCTTTTGGGGGTTTTAGCACAGGGTCAAAAGAAACATAAGGGTTTTACGAAGTTTTCTTCCGCTTTTCTCGTCTATGTTCTTCTTCTCTGATTCCTCTTCCTTTTATTGTGCTTTTTCATGGCGACTTCCCCTCCAGCATGGTTTCTCTCGTGCACTTCCAACCTTATAGATACAGAAGAAGTGGATTTACAAGCGACCTACGGTTTTCCGTCTTACATAATCCGTCCTGCTCCTCATGAGGGTCCGCACCTTCCTCCTTTAGGGTGTGTATCTATCTTTCGGGACCAGGTACTACAAGGTTTTCGCTTTCCTCTTCACCCTTTCTTCTGTAATGTCAGCCGTTATTTTAATATTCCACTCAACCAGTTTGTTCCCCAATCCTTTTCCATTCTTATGGGTTTTATTGGGGTATCAAAACTGTTAGATTTCCCGTTGTCTCCACGTCTTTTTCATCACTTCTTCATTCCTCGTCGAGTGGATGTGGGCGTTTTTAAATTCCAATCCCGTCCCAAGGCTATTTTGTTCAACCACATTCCTCCTCAGGGGGAATGGTATCATAAATTTTTCTATATGCGTCTCCCTTCTCCTCCTCCGTTTCCTATCCAATGGATACATGACTTACCTCCACTTCCTAGTACTCATGATCTTCTAGACGATCATTCTGTTGCTTCTGCTCTACCTAAACTGAGGGGAGCAAAATTTAGCTTGCCGTCTCTAATTGTGGAGGGTTTGATGTTTCCTTTTGGAATAAGCAAGATTGACACCCCTTTGGAAGGATCCTTTGGTATGTAAAAACATCTCAATCCATATTCACTGACTTAATATATTTCTTTTATGACGGTGTTCAATTCTTGTGTTTCAGCTGATGTTCTTCTACTAGCTTTTATGTACAAGAATCCAACCATAACTAAGTCTTTTGTAAATAATCTTGGAGAAGAATGGTTGCGCGACCGCCGATCGAATCTTGATTTTTCTACCTTGGGTTTACTATCTGAACAAGAACGATAGGCAGAGGCGGTTGCAACCATGGAAGAAGAAGAAGAAGAGCCTTTTGTTATCTTGGTTAAAAAGCCAAATCTTACTGAGGCTTCTCCCTTTAGTGATTTCTTTGGCACTTTTGTGCAAGCTCCTCTTGTCCCGGCGCCTATTTCTCTCGAGAGACGTAAGGCGCCGATAATTCCCACCCATATTATCTCTAATCCTGCTCTTAGGATGATGAGACCCGGTCTGCTCATCCCTTCTTCTTCTGTTATTTCAGCTCCTCCCGCTTCTGCTTTTGCGATGGTCATCACCCCTCCTGTGTCCTCTGCATCTTTGGCATTGGTTTTGCCTCCCTCGGCCTCTAGGCCTCGAGCAAAACGGACGCCTTGCCGACGATCCTCTCCAGGTGTCAGTCCTTCAGCCGTTAGTGTTCCCACAACTGCTACAACCCCTCCTACACTATTACCTTCCATTCCATCTGGTTCTTCCCCCGTTCCTCTTGTTTCTACTATTCCTTTCCCTTCTATTGCATCTTCTTCTTCTTCGCCTCCTTCTTCCTCCCTTCCTAGTCCTTTATTTAAACTGGCCGCGGGTTTACCTTCTCAATTGGGACAACCTTCTAGTCCACCTAGCTATGGCACTTTGCAATTACAAGGTCTATTAGACGAATCTTGGATGCAAGGTTATGAACAACTAAGAGGTCTTAGTCTCCCACATCGAGCTGATCGCCATAGTTATCAGGCAGTGACTATAAGTATTTCTAGTTATATGTTATCAACTTTGCATCTTCAACTTTAACTTACATTATTCTTTTGTTTAGTTTCTTGCCACAAGTCTACATATCGACCAGCTACTCACAGCTAAGGACCATGAGAACAATAAATTGAAAGCTCAACTGGAGACGTTGAAGGCTACTTCACCTCCTTCTAATAATGATATGGCTCAATTGCAAGAGAAGGTGTCCTTATAAAGTCAACAGATGGGAACTTTGAAACAAGAATTGGAGGAATGTCAACAATTATTGAAAGATAAAGAGCTTGCTAGAAGTAAGTTAGAATTACAGGTGGATAGGTTACACTCTGGTCTTCGACTAGAGATTGCTTTGAAAGAGAAAGCTCTCTCAGATGCTTCTCAAAAAAGTCTTATTTTAGAGAAAGTAGAGAAGCTCCATAATGTCTGTCTTTCTGATCAAGCTCAGGACTTAGCCTCTCATAATTTCATTCTCCTACAGGAACAAGAGCAGAGGAAAGCTCAGGAAGTTGAATTATCACTGCTTCAGAAGGAATTGGAGCAGCTTAAATCAGAGAAAGATGCCTTGAAAGATCAGAACACAAGACTGCAAGCTGATTTTCAAAATTACAAGGACCAAGAGAAGAACCGGTGGAAAGAATGGCGTCAGACTTATTTGAAGTCCTTAGCCTTTGCTCGGGAATTCGTTCGTAGGATAGTAGGTGCTCTAAATCATTCTGTATCGGAAGTTCTTCAACAATTAAGAGAGGGTGGTTACCTACCCAAAGAACCTCCCCTTTCTTTCATAAATCACCGCAGGCTTAACGAAGAACTGCCTGCGGATTTAAAAGGCCCTTTTCCGAATGTTTAAGGAGATCATTCATAAAAGACTTGTACTATAAGAACTGCTAATGGAAAAAAGTGCGATTAAAGCTCAAGTACTTGCAGTATATATAAGAGATTTTTGATACTTACTTGCTTCTTTATCATGCTGATTTGAGAATACCCCTTCTGAAATACTTTTGAGTATTAAGTATAAACTTTATTCGAGAATTCCTGGCTTATCTTGTGAAGTTAAGTCTTGTCCTGATGAATTCTTCTGCAGACAACATCTGGTATATTTCATAATTCTGAAAGAATGTATAATTTCAATTGATCTCTAGATATAGAGCTGTGTAAAATTCCTGAGTTCCGAGCTGAATATATTATTCCAGACGAATTTTAAATAAAGACTTCCAAATGGATGGGCCTCCAAATGAATAATGTATCATATGTATAGCATCCCTTTTGAATTCTGACCTCAGGTCCGCATAATCTCGGTTGATTAGGTCTTGAAATTATAAGCTTTCTTACTCACTTGTGATTTGTGATGGTTTAGAGTCTCCGGTTCCTCCTATGAAGACCCGTTCGAGTTACTTCATAGAATTTCCCGATCGACTTTTGCTTTGAGATGGTTTAGAGTCTCCGGTTCCTCTTATGAAGACCCGTCCGAGTTACTTCATAGAATTTCCCGATCAACTTTTGATCTGAGATGGTTTAGAGTCTCCGGTTCCTTCTATGAATACCCGTCCGAGTTACTTCATAGAATTTACCGATCGACTTTTGATCTGAGATGGTTTAGAGTCTCCGATTCCTCTTATGAAGACCCGTCCAAGTTACTTCATAGAATTTTCCGATCGACTTTTGATCTGAGATGGTTTAGAGTCTCCGGTTTCTTCTATGAATACCCGTCCGAGTTACTTCATAGAATTTCCCGATCGACTTTTGATCTGAGATGGTTTAGAGTCTCCGGTTCCTCCTATGAATACCCGTCCGAGTTACTTCATAGAATTTCCCGATCGACTTTTAGTCTGTAAGAATATGACTCTTGTACTAACCTCGTGATAGTTTTTAAGGTTTTTTGACTTTTCTTGAGGGGAGCTAAATAGGCCTTTAGGATTTCCTCCTATTGATTGCTCAAAATAGAAAATGAAGGTTCTCTTGATATCTATCAATCTGTGTGAACCATTTTTATTTCTAGTGGTGATATTTGTCTTGCCTGGTTTTCATTAGAAAAAGTTGAATACATAAACTGCAGGTATACTTGTCCTCAGTTCACCAGGGACTTCAAATAATTGTGAACACATTCTTAAATAGTATGATCTAGTCAGGTTCGATAAGGCTATAAATGAATAGCGCTCCAGGGGCGCTCCAAAATTCTCCCTTCAGCATCTTGAAGATAATATGAACCTGATGCGAGCTTTTCTATCACTTTGTAAGGTCCTCCCCATTGTGGTGTCAGCTTACTGACATCTCCAATAGGTTTAATTCGTTTCCATACCAAATCCCCTACTTGAAAAAATCTGGGGATCACTCTTATGTTATAGTTTTGCCTCATCCGCTGTCGATATGATACAAGACGGGTAGCAGCTTTATCTCTTATTTCCTCTATCAAATCTAGCTCCATAAGTCGTCGATCTCCATTGTCCTCGTCATATAATCGTCTTCTATCGGACTCTACCCCCACCTCAATGGGAATTATTGCTTCTCCTCCATAAACTAACTGAAAAGGCGTGATTCCTGTAGCTTCCCGGGGTGTAGTGCGGTAAGCCCAAAGAGCACTGGGTAATTCATCTACCCAGCTACCTCCGACATGATCCAATTTGGTTTTTAGACCTCTAATAATCTCCCTATTAGTTACCTCTGCTTGGCCATTGCTTTGTGGGTAAGCTACATAGGTGAAGGCCTGAATAATGCCGTAACTGTTGCGCCAATCTAAAATCCTATCCCCTTGGAATTGCTTTCCATTATCAGAGACCAATTTATGAGGAATGCCAAATCTGCAGATTATATTTTTTCATAAAAATTTAATAACTGCGTCTTCAGTAATTCGAGCAAATGGTTCTGCCTCTATCCATTTAGAAAAATAATCCACCGCTACCAATAAGAACTTTCTCTGTGCAGCCGCCATAGGAAACGAACCTACTATGTCCATGACCCACTGATTAAAGGGACACGTAACTATAGAGGTTCTCAATAACTGTGTAGGATGATGTGAGATATTTTGATGCTTTTGACAAGAAACACAAGTTCTTACCAACTTGTTAGCATCTTCATGTAAAGTGGGCTAAAAATATCCCGCTAGCAGAATTTTACGAGCCAAAGATCTCCCCCCTATATGACTGCCACACGAACCTTGATGAACTTCTCGTAAAATAAACTGTATATCTTCTGTACCAATACACTTAAGCAAAGGTCTAGAAAATGCCCTTTTATATAATTGTTCTCCTACCATAGTGTATTGAGTAGCCCTCTTCTTAAATACCCTCGCCTGTTCTATATCACTAGGAAGAATACCTTGCTGTAAATATAATATGATCTGAGCCCTCCAATCACTTTGAATCTCTGCTTCATGATGTCTTTCAATACAAGATACTAACAGAGTTTGTTCTACATGCCTATCTAAACTCCATGATACTATAGCAGAAGCTAATTTAGCCAATTCATCTGCTACTTGATTTTCAGATCTAGGAACCTTTTGTATATTTACTTCTTGAAATTGGGACTTCAACTTATCAAATGCTTCTGCATATAACTTAAGTCTATCATTATTGATTTCAAAATTACCTGATAGTTGTTGAGTTGCTAATTGAGAATCAGAATAGATAAGAACTCGAGCTGCCCCTATATGCCGAGCAGCTTGCAAGCCGGCTGTTAAGGCTTCATATTCTGCTTCGTTGTTGGTAGCTCTGTAATTCAACCTGATGGAGAGTTGCAGTCTGTCTTCCCTTGGAGATATAAGAAGAACACCAATTTCACTACCTTGTCTAGTTGAAGAACCATCCACATAAACCTTCCAGGTGTTTTCTTCCTGGGGGCCTTGAACTTCTATGATGAAGTCTGCTAGAACTTGTGCCTTGATGGCCGAGCGAGGTTGATATTGGATGTCATATTCCCCAAGTTCAGTTGTCTATTTGATCAGCCGTCCTGATGCCTCTGGGTTGAGTAACACTCACCCAAGAGTGCTGTTAGTTAATACAATAATCTCATGTGCTAAGAAATATGGGCGCAGCCTCCGAGCAGTCAATAGTAGGGCATAAGCTAATTTTTCTAGTGTAGTGTATCTACACTCAGCTCCTTTTAATAAATGGCTAGAAAAATATACAGGTTGTTGCTCCTTTCCCTCTTGTCTGACTAATACCAAGCCCACGACGTTTTCATTAGCCGACAAATATACCCACAAAGTCTCTCCTACTTTAGGTTTAGCCAATACAGCTTTTAGCTCTTGGAAAGCCTTATCACACTCTTCATTCCACTGAAATTTATTAGCCTTTCTGAGTATTTTAAAGAAATGAAAACTACGATCAGCCGATCTAGAAATAAATCTTGACAAGGCTGTGATTCGGCTTGTCAGCCTTTGAGCTTCCCTCATGTTGTGCGGTGGTTCCATGTTCTGCAGCGCCTTGACCTTGCTCGGGTTGGCCTCTATTCCTCGTTCGGACACCATATATCCCAGGAATTTTCCTCCCTTCGCGCCGAACAAGCATTTGCTTGGGTTTAACTTGAGCCCATATTGTCTTAATGTCTCGCAAGTTTCCTCTACGTCCCTGCACAGATCAACAGCTTGAAGAGACTTAATTAAGATGTCATCCACATATACTTCCATATTTCTACCAATCTGCTTCTGGAAGACCTTATTCATAAGCCTTTGATAAGTTGCCCCTGCATTTTTTAGTCCGAAGGGCATAACATTATAACAGTAAGTACCTTCAGATGTTATAAAACTGACCTTTTCTTGATCCTCTTTAGCCAAAGGAACTTGATGATAGCCTTGATAAGCATCCAGCATAGAGATATATTCGCATCCAGCGGTGGAGTCAACAAGCTAATCAATCCTGGGTAATGGATAATAGTCCTTTGGGCAGGCTTTGTTGAGATCCCGAAAATCAATGCACACTCGCCATTTATTTCCTGGTTTAGAGACTAACACTACATTAGCCAGCCAGCTTGGAAATTGTACTTCCCTGATGTACCCAGCCTCCATAAGTTTGGTTATTTCTTCTTTGATGATCTGATTTTGTTCCGCGCTAAAACTCCTTTTTCTTTGCATGACCGGGCGGGCATCTGGGAAGACATGCAAGGAATGCTCCATGTCGGTAGGAGAAACGCCCAAGACTTCTTTGGGAGTCCAGGCGAATACATCATTATTCTTCCTCAGCCATTGCAATAATTCGGCCTTCAAAGCGGGATCAAGATCAGCCACAATATAGTCTGAGTTATTTCATGAGGTTTCCCGATCGACTATGTCCTGTGATAGTTTAAAGTCTCCGGTTCCTCCCATGAAGACCCGTCCGAGTTACTTCATGAGGTTTCCCTATTGACTATGTTATAATAGTTTAAAGTCTCCAGTTCCTCCCATGAAGACCCGTCCGAGTTACTTCATGAGGTTTCCCGATCGACTATGTTGTATTGCCAAATTATGATGTGTGTACTGACCTTGTGATGGTCTTAAAATTTTTGGGTTTTTCTCTAGGGGAGCTGAATAGGTCTTTAGGATTTCCCACTGTTGATTGCTAGAAATAGATTATAAAAGTTCTGTCAATACTTGTCAATCTGTATGAACCACATTTATTTCTGTGGCGGCATTTGTCTTGCATTGCATTTATTGAAAGAAATGGAGTACATGAACTGTAAGCATACTTGTCCTCAGCTCACCGGGAACTTACTTCAGATAATTATGATTTATTCCTTCAGACGTTTTCTCGAGTGGCATGATCTTGTCAGGTTCGGTAAGGTTGTAAATGATTTGCACTCTAGGGACGTTCCAGAATTCTTCCTTCAGTATCTTGAAGATAATATGAACCTGATGCAAGCTTTTCCACAACTTTGTAAGGTTCTCCCCATTGTGGTACCAACTTACTGATATCCCCGACAGGTTTAATACACTTCCATACTAAATCTCCTACTTGGAAAAATCTGGGGATAACTCTTTTGTTATAATTTTGCCTCATTCGTTGTCGGTATGATACGAGACGAGTAGCAGCTTTATCTCTAATTTCCTCTATCAAGTCTAGCTCCATGAGTCGTCGACCCTCATTGTCTACATCATATAATTGCCTTTTGTCAGATTCTACTCCCACCTCAATGGGAATTATTGCTTCTCCCCCATAAACTAATTGAAAGGGAGTGATTCCTGTAGCTTCTCGAGGTGTAGTATGGTATGCCCAAAGAACGTTGGGTAATTCATCTACCCAGCTACCTCCGACATGATCCAGTTTGGTTTTTAAACCCCTTATAATTTCTCTATTGGTTACTTCCGCTTGACCATTACTTTGCGGATAAGCTACAGAGGTGAAGGCCTGAATAATACCATAACTTTTGCACCAAGCTAAGATTCTATCCCCTTGAAATTGCCTTCTATTATCAGAGACTAATTTATGAGGAATGTCAAATCTGCATATGATATTTTTCCACAGAAATTTAATAACTGCATCTTCAGTAATCCAGGCAAGTGGTTCTGCTTCTACCCATTTGGAAAAAAATCAACTGCTACCAATAAAAACCTTCTTTGTGCAGTCGCCATAGGGAATGGGCCTACTATGTCCATTCCCCATTGATCGAAAGGACATGAGACTATAGAGGTTCTCAACAACTGTGTGGGATGATGCGAAATATTTTGATGTTTCTGGCAAGACATACAAGTTCTTACCAACTGGTTGGTATCCTCGTGTAGAGTAGGCCAGAAATATCCTGCTAATAAGATTTTACGGGCCAAGGATCTCCCTCCTATATGACTACCACATGAACCTTGATGAACTTCCTGTAAAATAAATTATATATCTTCTGTGCCGATACACTTGAGCAGAGGTCTAGAAAAAGCTCTTTTATATAACTGTTCTCCTACTATAGTGTACTAAGCAGCTCACTTCTTAAATACCCTTGCTTGTTCTATATTACTTGGAAGAATACCTTGATGTAGATACAATATGATTTGAGCCCTCCAGTCACCTTGAATTTATGCGTCAGCTTGTCTTTCGATACATGATATTAATAGAGTTTGTTCTACTGGCCGATCTAGACTCCATGGTACTATAGCAGAGGCCAGCTTAGCCAATTCATCTGCTACCTGATTCTCAGATCGAGGAACCTTTTGTATATTTACTTCTTGAAACTGGGACTTTAACTTATCAAATGCCTCAGCATATAACTTGAGTCTACCATTATTAATTTCAAAATTACCTGATAGTTGTTGGGCTGCTAATTGAGAATCAGAATAGATGAGGACTCGAGCTGCCCCTATATGCCGAGCGGCTTGCAATCCAGCTATCAAGGCTTTATATTCTGCTTCATTGTTAGTAGCTCTATAATTCAATCTGATAGAGAGTTGAAGTCTATCTTCCCTTGGAGATATAAGAAGAACACCAATTCCGCTGCCTTGTCTAGTTGAGGAGCCATCCACATAAACTTTCTAGATGTTTTCTTCCTCAGGGCCTTGAACTTCTATAATGAAATCTGCTAGAGCTTGTGCCTTGATGGTTGAGCGAGGTTGATATTGTATGTCATATTCACTAAGTTCAATTGTCCATTTGATCAGCCGACATGATGCCTCTGGGTTGAGTAACACCCGTCCGAGAGTATTGTTGGTTAATACAATAATTTCATGTGCTAAGAAATATGGACGCAACCTCCGAGCAGTCAATACTAATGCGTAAGCCAATTTTTCTAGTGTAGTATATCTACACTCAGCTCCTTTTAATAAATGGCTAGAGAAATATACAGGTTGTTGTTCCTTTCCTTCTTGTCTAACTAATACAGAGCCTACAATGTTTTCATTAGCCGACAAATATACCCAGAGGGTCTCTCCTACTATAGGCTTAGCTAATACAGGAAGAGTAGACAAATAATCTTTTAACTCTTGGAAGGCCTTATCACATTCCTCGTTCCACTGAAATTTGTTTGCCTTCTTGAGTATTTTAAAGAAATGGAAGCTACGATCGACCGACCTGGAAATGAACCTAAACAAGGCTGTAATCCGGCCAGTCAGTCTTTGAGCTTCTCTCATGTTGCGCGGAGGCTCCATGTTCTGAAGTGCCTTGACTTTGCTCGGGTTGGCCTCTATTCCTCGCTCGGACACCATATACCCCAGGAATTTTCCCCCTTTTGCTCCGAATAAACATTTGCTCGGATTTAACTTGAGCCCATATTGTCTCAATGTCTTGCAGGTCTCCTCTACATCCCTGCACAGATCAACAGGTTGAAGAGACTTAATTAAGATATCATCAACATATACTTCCATATTTCTCCCAATCTGCTTCTGGAAGACCTTATTCATAAGCCTTTGATAAGTTGCTCCTGCATTTTTTAGTCCGAAGGGCATAACATTATAACAATAAGTACCTTCAGATGTTATGAAACTGACATTTTCTTGATCTTCTTTAGCTAAGGGAACCTGATGATAGCCTTGATAAGCGTCTAGCATAGAGATGTACTCACACCCAGCAGTGGAGTCTACCAATTGATCGATCCTGGGTAATGGATAATAATTTTTGGGCAAGCCTTGTTGAGATCCCGAAAATCAATGCATACTCGCCATTTGTTTCCTGGCTTAGAGACTAACACCACATTAGCTAACCAGCTAGGAAATTGTACCTCCCTGATGTAACCAGCCTCCATAAGTTTAGTTCTTTCTTCTTTGATGATTTGGTTCTGTTCCGCGCTAAAATTCCTCTTTCTTTGCATGACCGGGCGGGCATCTGGGAAGACATGTAAGGAATGCTCCATGACTGTAGGAGAAATGCTCGAGACTTCTTTGGGCGTCCAGGCAAATACATCATTATTTTTCTGTAGGAATTGTACCAGTTCGGCTTTTAGAGTGGGATCAAGATCAGCCGCAATATATGTAGTAGCTTCAGGCCGACCGGTCTGGATCTGAACTTCTTCCTTTTCTTCATAAACCAGAGCAGGCTGCTTCTCCTGAATGGCATTGACTTCCATTCTTTGAATCTTTCGGGCAGCGTTAGCTTCAACCCGAACTATTTCTACATAATATTTTCGGGCTGTCTTCTGATCACCCCACACCTCCCCGACTTGGTCATCAACAGGAAATTTAATTTTCTGACAAAAAGTAGAAACGACCGCCCTAAACTCGTTTAAGGCCGGTCGACCCAGTATCACATTATAAGAGGACGGGGCATCTACCACCATGAAATAAGATCTCCTTGTTCTCATCAGAGGCTCCTCTATTAGAGATATGACCAACTTTATTTGACCCAGCGGTTGTACTTCGTTGCCCGTGAATCCATATAGAGGAGTGACCATCTGTTGAAGTTCACTCAGGTCAATCTGTAATTGATCGAAAGCCTTCTTGAATATAATATTGACAGAACTGCCCGTGTCTATGAAGGTACGAGAAATAGCGTAGTTGGCTATCACGGCTTTGATAATCAAGGCATCATCATGGGGTATTTCTACCCCCTCATGATCTCTAGGCCCAAAACTTATTTCAGGACCAGCTGCTCGTTCCATGCTACACCCCACGACATGAATTTCCAGTCTTCGAGCATGTGCTTTCCTGGCCCTATTAGAATTCCCATCAGTGGGCCCACCTGCAATCATATTGATATTGCCCTGAGCGGCATTACTCCTGTTTTATTCCTGTCGAGTCGTCATGGCTTCAGAAGGAGCCTCTCCGACACTTGGCTTGTACCGGTCGGGGCCAGTAATGCATCCTGCCGATTCTCGACCGGGCGATATTCCAATTTGAGTGGGCTTTGCTGCCTGGGGTACTGCTGCCGATAATAGTTTTGCCTCTGGTAACGTTCCCTATTAACTCATTTATTTCTTAAAACAAAACAGTCTTCAGTATGATGACTGCTAATTTTATGATAAGTGCACCATCTTCTTGGTGCCTTTAGCTGTATCTCTACGTGTTGTACTGCCTATGGATGATATTCTGGTTGACGGTGAGGTGGATGAGTCGCTCGAGGCCCTCTTGGTGGAGGAATAGGGGAAGGAGCTTTCTCCTTAACCAGGATAGGAGAAGAAGTAACACCCTCCTTTCTACGGGCGGCTTGAGCTTCTTCCACATTAATGAATTCAGTAGCATGCTCAATCAAGGAATCAAAATTAACAAGAGGATTTCTCACTAAATCTTTAAAGAAATCATTATCATTTAAACCTTGAGAGAAAGCGCTCACTAAGATTTCTATGGTAGCATTAGGTACATCGATAGCTACCTGATTGAACCTTTTGATGTAGGCTCGGATGGACTCTTTGGATGCCTGCTTAATTGAAAATAGACTCCAAGGAGTCTTATGATATCTCTTGTTACTGGAAAAATGGTGCAAAAAAACTTTCTTGAAGTCTTTGAATTTTCAGATAGACTTTTCTGGCAGTCTCTTGAACCAGCGTTGTGCGGCTCCTCTGAGGGTAGTAAGAAACATCCGACATTTCACCCCATCAGAGAATTGTTGTAATAATGCTACATTCTCAAATTTTAATAGATGATCTTCTGGATCTGTTGTTCCAGTGTACTCGCCAATCTGAAGATTTTGATACCGCTTAGGAAGCGGATCATCCAGTACACTGTGAGAGAATGGAGAGATGACTTTTTTTGGTGAGCTATCACTAGTTATCATTTTGATCTTACGCTTTTCTCTGTCTGGTGCTTCGCCAGAGGATTCCTGAAACACGGGCCTCCGACCCCCCTGCTCCATGGGAGTGCGAAGAAAGGATCGTGGGCGTCTTGTCGGAGAAACTACAACTGGAGGAAAATACGCATGTTCTTCTTCTTCTAGTTCTTTTCCCTTCCGATGCTCAGTAGTTGAAATCGCTGGGTTAGGAGCTGTTGGCAGAGTAGCTCCAGTATGCACCTGAAGTTGTTGTTGTTGTTGCAAGGCTTTTTTACACATGAGAATTAATGAGGAAATCCATATCCTCACGGCTGATGGTGAGTAGATTTGATTTTCCGGCCTCTTCCATCTTGTAGTCTCAAATTCAGGTGAATTTCCCATAGACGGCGCCAAATTTGATCCTGTCTGAGAAGCTGGACAAAACGGAGAGCCGGGAGAAAAAACCTACTGCTGATGGAGAATAATACCTATGGAACGCCGATTCGAGAAACCCAAAGCGGATCCAAGAAGATGAATCCACAAGAGTGTCCTCTCAATGCAAGATACCAATGGCGATGAAGAGATCCGATCGAAGAACACCCAAATTCGGAGCTCCCAAGGCTTCCTGCGCACAAGATACCAACCAACACTACCGTCAGTGACCTAAGACCGGGGTGGGAATCCCTGGCTAGGCCCTCCGACGCTCAAGTCAGTGATCTCTCTTTGGTGTGGGAGAAGGAGGAAGAAGATGAACAGTTGTTGAAAAATTAGGGTTATGAATGTGCGCAATGATGTGAACTTACCTTGCCAACGGAGAGGATTCCCCTTTTTATACCACTTCATATAACCTCTATAGTCATGAAGTGGACCCATGTTTATTAGAGTTTGTTATGAGATGACGTAAGCTGCGTACTTGGGGTAAACAACTTTTAAGGAATCTTTTTTGTACCCCAGATGTACCTTCTTTGTCATCTAGTATCTACAAAATAGTCTAAAAACACATTTCCCGCCAAAACATATAACACCTGTCATGCAATCATATACTGCAAACATCTTCCTGCTCCTTTGTTTCACAAGTTCTTCTAAAGTATTTCTACCTTTCCTACTCGTCTCTCCTATTTTTACTACATCATAGATAACTTAACATACTAATGTTTCTTGTGTTGATTGAGGCTGAGCTTAGTTAGGTTTGATCAATTATTATTACCTCTTATGGGGCTCCCGGGCCAATGCTCGTCCGGGCTCCTTTATGTTTATTATTCTAGCTAGCCCTGGGCCATGTTTTATCAAATATCATTTCAAGATATTAGTCAAACCGGTTGGTATTGACCTTCCTTCTTAAAGGCATGTCTCGGTCGATACTAGTCTACTCACTCGGAAGTATATCCCGGTCGATATTGGCCTTCCTTCTTAAAGGTATGTTTCGATTGATACTAGTCTACTCATTCGGAAGTATATCCCAGTCGATATTGACCTTCCTTCTTAAAGGTATGTTTCGATTGATACTAGTCTACTCATTCGGAAGTATTTCCTGGCCGATATTGGCCTTCCTTCTTAAAGGTATGTTTCGATTGATACTAGTCTACTCATTCGGAAGTATATCCCGGCCGATATTGGCCTTCCTTCTTAAAGGTATGTCTCGGTCGACACTAGTTTACTCACTTGGCAATATATCCCGACCGATGTTGTCCTGCTTCCTTTGAGGCATATGCCGGCCGATATTGACCTACCTCCTTTGAGGTATATCTCGGTCGACACTGATCTACTCACTCAGAAGTATATCCCGGCCGATATTGGCCTAGTTCCTTTGAGACATATCTCGGTCGATATTGGCCTACTCCCTTTGAGGCATATGCTGCTCGATATGAGTCTTCCTCCTTGGAGGCATATCTCGGCCGATATTGACCTACCTCTTTTGAGGTATATCCCGGCCGATATTGACTTATCTTCTCCGTTTGGTTATAACCTTTCCCTTTCTTATCGGGGACCCATGAAACATAACCCACATCACTAGGCTTTTAGTATACACTCTAACAATCTCTCACTTATACTAAAAGACTAAGATGCCATATCTGTTGCCTTACATCTGATTCCCATCCCCTCCACATGCCGATCAAAAGTTTTCGCCGGAAGGGCCTTAGTGAAAGGATATGCCAGGTTATCTGCTGATGCAATCTTGGCGACGACAACTTCTCCTCGCTTGACGATGTCTCGTATCAGGTGGTACTTGTGCTCTATATGTTTACTTGCCTTATAGGCTCATGGTTCCTTCGAGTTTGCAACTGCGCCGCTATTATTACAATAAATTGTGATGATCTTGAGCAAACCAGGAATCACATCTAAGTCCATTAGAAAGTTCATGAGTCATACAGCTTCTTTGGCTGCCTCAGAGGCAGCCACATACTCAACTTCCATTGTTGAGTCCAAAACGCATTTCTGCTTAACACTCCTCTATGCAATGGCTCCACCTCCTAGAGTAAACACATAGCCTGACGTAGACTTACTATTGTCCCTATCTGATTGGAAATCCGAATCCGTGTAACCCACAGGGATCAAATCGTCTGCTTGGTAGACTAGCATATAATCTCTAGTCCTTCTCAGGTACTTTAATATATGCTTCACAGCAGTCCAATATCCTTGTCCAGGGTTACTTTGATATCTGCTAACCATGCCCACGACAAAACAGATATCAGGTCTCATACACAACATTGCATACATAAGGCTTCCTACAGCCAAAGCATAAGGAACTGCCTTCATGTCCTCTATCTCTTTTGATGTCTTCGGAGACATCTCTTTAGATAAGGCTACTCCATGCCTAAAAGGTAAGAAACCTTTCTTGGAGTTTTGCATGCTAAAACGAGCAAGGATTGTATCCATATATAAAGCTTGGGATAGGCACAACATTATTTTCTTGTGATCCCTTATAACTTTGATCCCAAGAATGTGTGCACATTCTCCTAAGTCCTTCATATCAAATTGTTTGGACAACCATACCCTTGCGCCCGATAATACCTTGACATTGTTGCCAATTAACAAAATATCATCTACGTATAGTACAAGAAATACCACCACGTTTCCGTTACACTTCTTATATACACAAGACTCATCCGGACACTAAATAAATCCTTATGACTGGATTACTTCGTTAAACCATATGTTCCAAGATCTTGAAGCTTGCTTCAGTCTATAAATGGACTGATTAAGCTCGCACACTAGATGCTCTTTGCCCTTTTCAATAAACCCTTCTGGTTGCTTCATATGGATGTTTTCTTCAACACTTCTATTAAGGAAAGCTGTCTTGACATCCATTTGCCAAATCTGATAATCCATATGAGCGGCAATGGATAAGAGTATCCGGATAGACTTAAGCATCGCTACCGGTGAAAAAGTCTCCTCATAATCGATTCCCTCTTTCTGAGTATATCCTTTCGCAATAAGCCTTGGTTTGAAGGTTTCTACCTTCCCATCTATCCCTCTTTTCCTTTTGTAGATCCACTTGCATCCAATGGCTTTTACACCATCAGGTGGTTCTACAAGCTCCCAGACCTTATTAGAATACATAGATTATATTTCGGAATTCATTGCCTTTTGTCAAGATACTGCATCTATATCTTGGAGTGCTTCGTCATATGCTCGGGGATCAGGTTCATGTTTACCTGGGATCAAGTCCGAAGACTCACCCAAAAACATGAATCTCTCAGGTTGCCTTACAACCCTCCCACTACGACGAGGCACTGTCTCTAGCTGTGTATCATGTGTGACACGTGTTGCAGTTTCTTGTGGTACTTCACCTTGTACTGTTGGTACTAAAGTAGAAGTGTCCTCTCTAATTTCTTCTTTAACAATTTCACTCATGGGCTTATGGTTCATTACATAATTTTCTTCTAAAAATCGAGCATTGGTGTTAACAATGATCTTCTGATTTTTAGGATTATAAAACAAACCACCTTTCGTTCCCTTAGGATATCCCACAAACAGATAAACTTCTGTACGTGATTCCAACTTGTCAGTATCTCCCTTCAACACATGTGTTGGACTACCCCATATCCGGATATGATTCAGACTAGGCTTTCACCTATTCCATAATTCCATGGAAGTAGAAGGAGCTGTTTTAGAAGGTACCATATTCAAAATGTACACTGCTATTTCTAGAGCATATCCCCAAAATGAATTTGGTAATTCTGAATAACTCATCATCGATCTAACCATTTCCTTAAGAGTCATATTCCTTCGTTCTGACACACCATTCTGTTGGGGTGTACCAGGTGCAGTCAATTGGGATTTAATCCCGACTTCTGATAAGTAATTCCTAAACTCTCTAAAGAGGTATTTGCCACCACGGTCAGACCGTTGTGTCTTGATACTTTTACCAAGACGTTTCTCCACATCAGCCCTATATTCTTTGAACTTGTCGAAGCATTCAGACTTGTGGTGCATCAGGTAAATATATCTGTATCTTGAATAATCGTCTATAAAAGAAATGAAGTATTCATAACCACCTCTCGCCTGGATTGACATAGGACCACACAAATCAGAATGAACCAGTTCTAACGCATCTTTGGCTCTATACCCCTTGCCCTTAAAAGGTCTCTTGATAATTTTACCTTCCAAGCAGGATTTACATGTTGGAAAGTTTTCCAACTCTAATGAACCCAAGAGTCCATCGGCAACAAGCCTTTGAATCCTACTTAAGTTAATATGATCAAGCCTTAGATGCCAAAGATAAGTTTGGTTCATTTCCGAAGGTTCTTTTTTCTTATTAGAGTAGAAGATGTGTTATTAATGTCCATATTTTACTTTATGGGAGAAATTGGATTTAAAGTATATAAATTGACAACCAATGCACCAGAACAGATAATCACTTTATTTCTCTTTATAACTACATTGTTACTAAAGAAAATTGAATATCCATCCAAATACAGTTTAGAAACTGAAATTAAATTCTTTCTAAAACTGGGTACATAAAGATAATTTCTTAAAATCAAATTTCATTCCTATCAAATGATAAGTAGACGTCTCCCACTGCAACAGCTGTCGCCTGAGTAGCATTACCCATGTAGACAGTTATCTCTCCATCAAATAGTCGTCGGGTTTCCTAGAACCCCTACAAAGAATTGCAGACATGATCAGTGGCTCCTGTATCTACACAACAGGTGCTGGTAGATAACACCGCTAAATATGTTTCAACTACTAGAGTATGAGATATACCTTTATTGTTCTGGTTCCTACGAGGACATCCCGCTTTCTAATGTCCAGACTGCTTGCAGATGAAGCACTTGCCCTTCATCTTCTTCATTCCAGCTTTCTATCCTGTACCTTGAGTTTTATTCACCTTCTTTGCTGAAAAGACCTGTTTCTTCTTCTTCTTGCCTTTCGACTTAGAATTAGAACCATTTTCAGCATAGTGAATTTGAGAACTGTGACGAAATATTCCTTCCGCTGCTTGTAGTTTTGTCAGAAGTTCCGCTAACGTATACTCTCTTTTGTTCATGTTATAGTTCAAGCGGAACTACTCAAAACTTCTGGGTAGCGTTTGGAGAATTATATCGACCTGGGATTCCCCATCAATTTCTCCTCCAAGTACTTGTATTTCATTCAGATAAGCCATCATTTTGAGGATATGGTCCCTTACGGGTGTCCCCTCAGACATGGTGGCTGTCATTAGCTTTCTCATTGCCTCTTGCCTAGCAGTTCGACTCTGGTGCCCAAAGAGTTCTTTGAGATTGTTCATTATATCATAAGCTGTTGGTAAATCTTGATGCTGATGTTGCAATACATTTGACATTAATGCCAAAATGTAACACCACGTCATCTCATAAGCTTTTACCCATTTCTTATGATACTTAATCTCCTCTGGGGTAGAGTCACCGTCAGGTGCATCAGGGCAAGCCTCAGTCAGTACAAACTTATAGCTCTCAGCAGTAAAAACAATGTCCAGGTTTCTTTTCCAATCTATATAGTTTGGACCAGTAAGTTTGTTCTCTTTCAGTATAATGGCCAGTGGGTTGAAAGCCATTCTAAGAATCACAAAAATAAACTTTGGTCAAGACTCTAAATTTAGAATAATATTGATTCCTCAAACAATACTTTTTTAAATTAACCAACACCTCAAATCACCGTGAATATTGCATGCCACGTTAGTGTGGACGTATACAAATTCAACATTTGTAAGAAGAGGGTGTGACCTATTAATTTTATTATCTTGTCATCCTAACTTTATGACAAATAAAATTAATAGTTGGTTTCACTTTGGTCACACAATACAATAGCAGTGACTCCGTTGGGGAGGATACTATTGAATGCGTCTAAGTGTATACCATTACTTGATACTAAGTCCATTAAATAGTATTGTGCCCCTTCAGTTGGAGAAGATCACACACTCCTAAATAATTTCCTATAACCATCCATTAAGGAAATTTGATCTAGTGATCCGCGACAAACCCATCCGTTGTGGAGGGAGGAACTCAGAGCCAACACGCAAGCTTATTGCATCACTTACAAACCAGTAATGGAGACCATGGGATTTATTAAAATCCCTCTCCCACTTAGTTATTTAAAAATGAGGATTTTAACCTATACTAGTATATATCACATGCACATAAACATCACAGTAAATAAAAGCAATAAATATGAAAATTAATTTTCAACTATTATGGATGTTTTCTGTTACTGTCCTCCATGTGTTCCAACTCTAGCTGCTGCCATCTTTAGCCACCGCCATCGGGTCGAGTCGTCGCATCCATCTTGCCTCTTATTCTGCTGCGCCTCTGGTGCTCCAAAAGTACCAAGCCTCGCAAGAATCCGATCCGCGACAAAAATAGAATTTTACATATATCGATCCTATATTCCACGAGGGAATGTACATGTAATCTAGATTGAAAATAAAATTCTAAAATCCTAGGGCTAATACAGCTCCTGCTGTATTAGTTACATACAATCATGCACACACAAAATAATGCCCTTGACATGTCCAAGGGTCCAATCACACACAATATCAATAAGCCATAATAGTTGGAGCCTGCAACCAAAGAGTTAGCACATCCTACTATTATCCTGCCTAAATTATGTATGACATGTGCATAACCTATTTGAATTTTTAAACACACAGAGGCAAACCCTAGCTCTGATACCAATTATTGGTTAATCCTAGGAAAATGTACTGGTTCCACTGTACAAATGTTGAACCTTTCCTTAAATAACCTATTGTATTCTTTAGAAGTTAAATTAGGAATCGCAGACGGAACTTTACACTGTACAAATGTCAAACATTTCCTTAAATAACCTATTGTATTCTTTAGAAGTTAAATTAGGAATCGCAGACGGAACTTTACATCATTGATTCCAAATTTAACTTATCTGTTCTTAATGGTTTAGATTTGAATCGCAAGCGGAACTTAATACTATTGATTCAAATCTACCTAAGTTATTAATTTCATTAAATATTAATTTCCTAAATTGTCTTCCAGGACTGCATGGCGAGGCACATGACCTTCTTGGATATGGGAGCAACCACCACCGCCTAGGCAAAGCCTTTTAAGGAAAGCTAATATTTAATTTCCTTAAATAACTCTAGGTTAACCAAATAGAACAATCGAATCACAAATTCGAAAAAGAAGAAAACACAAACTCGAAAAATAAATTCGAAAAACTAGATCTAATTGCCTCTTGTATTTAGAATTCTTACAAAGAAAATAACTAGTATGATGCGGAAGAAAATTACTAGTTATACCTTCTCTTTGTAAACTAATGACCTCGAGATCTTCTGCCGTATTCCTCGCCTCGCCTTGGACGTCGTGTGGGCGACGATCCTCCAAGATGAACACCACCAAAAAAAGCTTCTCCTCCTTGTAATATTCGGCCACCACCACCACAATAGAAAAGAGAGCAAAGGGAGAAGAGAGGGAGAGAGGGGCTGGCCACCAAGAGAGTCTCCAAGCCAAAGAATAAGAGTTGTGTCTCATGAAGCCCCCTCACCCCTTCTTTTATATTACTTGCCCAAGGCAAATAAGGAAAAACTTTTTACAAAAAATAAAATCATCCAAGAGTTTTTCCTTTTCCCTTTTTGTTTGAATATTGAGGTCGACCCCTAATAGCTTGGTCACCAAGCAATAGGGTCGGCCCTTTAAGAGGAGATGTGGCCGACCATTGCTTGGTCACCAAGCAATAGACCGACCCCCTTCTTGGACACCAAGATGGGCCTTTCTTTGGATGAATTTGAGGCTCTAATGAGGCTACGACAGGGGCCTAGAGGAGAAATTGGTTTTGGCTTACCGATGAGCTTGAGTATCCAGTGCTCGCCCCGAACACACAACTCAAGTTCATCGATAATAACTCATGCCACTTGAGAGTTATTACCGCACTACCATACCAATCTCAAATTACATTATAGGCTCTTTCTTATTATGAATGTGTTAGTCTCCCTGTGTTTAAGATTACGAATGCCCACTAATTAAGTAACTTACTGACAACTTAATTAATATCTAGCTCCAAGAGTAGTACCACTCAACTTTATTGTCATGTCGGACTAAGTCCACCTGTAGGGTTTAACATGGCAATCCTTATGAGCTCCTCTTAGGGGTATTCTCAACCTAGATAACTAGGACACAGATTCCTTCTATAATCAACAACACACGTTATAAGTAATATCATTTCCCAACTTATCGGGCATATTGATTTATCGAGCTAAACCTCACCCTTTGATAAGTCAAAGAAATAAATATTAAATATATGTGCTTGTTATTATATTAGAATTAAGAGCACACACTTCCATAATAACTAAGGTCTAGTTCTTTTACTAAGTCAGTACAAAAAGAACTTTCCTAAATGGTCCTACTCAATACACTTAAAGTGTATCAGTGTAATTTATTAGTCAAGATAAACTAATACTTAATTACACTACGACTATTCTGATGGTTTGTTCCTTTCAATTTTAGTCGTGAGCAACTTGTTTATAATTTATAGAGAACCGACAACATGATCTTCTGAGTGTGACACCACACTCCATGTTGTCTACTATAAAAATTAATTGAACAATTACATTTAACAAATAAATGCAGATATTGACCAATGTGATTCTTTTATTTCGACAAATAAATGTTTACAAAAGTTAGGCTTTTAGTATACACTCTAACATTAAATACACCTAGATTGTTCTCAGTTCTAAGAAGACAGTCTACCTTAATATCCAAATCTTATTTCCAATCATTATAATTGGGACTACTAAGTCTTTTCTATAGTATAACAACTAGGGGATTGACAAACATTTAAAATCCTAAGAATCACAAAAATATTTGGTCAAGACCAACACTTTAAAATCCCCGTGAATTTTGTATGCCACGATAGTGCGGACGTATACAAATTCAAAAAGAAATTTTATCCATTAATTTTATTATCTCGTCATCCTAACTTCATGACAAATAAAATTAATAGTTGGTCTATCTTTGATCAAATATTTGGTCAAAACTTTTGAATTTAAAATAATATTGATTTCTCAAATAATATTATTTAAATTCACCAACACCTCAAACATCGGGAATTATGCATGCCACGATAGTGTGGACGTATACAAATTCAAACATTTGAAAGAGGAGGGGTTTTACCCATTAATTATCTTGTCAATAAATTTTTATGACAAATAAAATTACCTCAAACACCGTGAATTTTGTATGTCACGATAGTGTGGACGTATACAAAACCAAATATTTGTAAGAGGGGATTTTAATTTTATTATCTTGTCAACCTATCTTTTTGACAAATTAATAGTTGGTTTTCCTTTGGTCACACAAATAATAGCAGTGTCTCCGATGGGGAGGATACTATTAAATGAACCTAAGTGTATACCATTACTTGATACTTAGTCCATTAAATAAGATTATGCCCCTTTCGATGGGGAAGATCACACGCTCTTAATTAATTTCCTATAACCATCCAAAATGGAAGTTTGATCTAGTGATCCACAAACAAACTCATCCGATATGGAGGAAGGCACTCAGAGTCAACGCGCAAGCTTGTTGCATCACTTACAAACCAGTAATGGAGACCATGGGATTCATATACTAATTCCTCTCGCACTTAGTTATTTATGGTGAGGAATTTTAACCTATGCTAGCATACATCACATGCACACAAACATCACACTAAATTAAAGCAATAAATATGAAAATTAATTTTCCAACTATTATGACATTTTCATCACTGTCCTCCGTGTGCTCCAACCCTGGTTGCTGTCTTCTTTAGCCACTGCCATCGGGTCGAGTTGTCGCATCTATCTTGCTTCTTATTCCGCTGCACCTCTGGTCCTCCGATAGCACCATGCCTCGCAAGGATACGATCAACGACAAATATAGAATTTTACATACATCAATCCTATATTCCATAAAGGAATGTACATGTCTTCTAGATCGAAGAAAAATAAAATTCTAAAAATAACACAGCTCCTGCTGTATTTGATACATACAATCATGCACACACAATAAAATGCCCTTGACATGTCCAAGGGTCCAATCACACACAATATCTATATGCCATAATAGTTGGAGCCTACAACCACAAAGTTTGCACATCCTACTATTATCCTGCCTAAATTATGTATGACATGTGCATAATCTATTTGAAAACCAAACACAGAGAGGCAAACCCTAGCTCGGATACCAATTGTTGGTTAGTCCTAGGAAAATCGTACCAGTTCCACTGTACAAAAATTTTGTACAAGTGTCGAACCTTTCCTTAAATAACCTATTGTGTTCTTTAGAAGTTAAATTAGAAATCACAGACGGAACTTAACATCATTGATTCCAAATTTAACTTATCTGTTCTTAATGGTTTAGATTTGAATCGCAAGCGGAACTTAACACTATTGATTCAAATCCACCTATGTTATTAATTCCATTAAATATTAATTTCCAAAATTGGCTTCCAGGACTGCATGGCGAGGCACATGACCTTCTTGGATATGGGAGCAACCACCATCGCCTAGACAAAGCCTTTTAAGGAAAGCTAATATTTAATTTCCTTAAATAACTCTAGGTTAACCAAAAAGAACAATCGAATCACAAATTTGAAAAAGAAAGAAAACACAAACTCAAAAAATAAATTCAAAAAAACTAGATCTAATGCCTCTTGTGTTTGGAATTCTTACAAAAAGAAATAACTAGCATGATGTGGAAAACAATTGCTAATTATACCTTCTCTTTGTATGCTAATGACCTCGAGATCTTCTGTCGTATTCCTCGCCTCACCTTGGACGTGTGTGGGCGACGATCCTCCAAGATGAACACCACCCAAAAGCTTTCTTCCTCTTCCTCTAAAATCCGGCCACCACCACCACCAAGGAGAAGAGAGCAAAGGGAAAGAGAGAAGAGAGAGGGCCGACCACCAAGAGATCCTCCAAGCAAGAGAATAAGAGTTGTCTCATGAAGCCTCCTCACCCCTTCTTTTATAATACTTGCCCAAGGCAAATAAGGGAAGAATTTTTACAAAAATTAAAATCTTCCTCTAGTTTTTTCTTTTCCCTTTTTATTTTTCCTTTTCTTTCCTCTTGATTGAATCAATCACCAATCATAGATTAGTTTTAATTTGATTGGATGATGATTTAATCCTACTGGCCGGCCCCTTGCTTGGGCACCAAGCAAGGGTGGCCGGCCCCTATAAGGAAGGAAACATTTTTTTTTATAAAATTTTACAAGCTCTCTTTCCTAAAGTGGATGTTAAAAAGGAAAGCTTTTAAAAATTAAAACCATGTTTTAAAATTTAAAACTTCTCTTTAAAAATTTCCTTTTTAAACATGAATAGAAAATTTTAATTTTTAAAACTTCTCTTACTTTTTTCTAAAACCATGAGGATGGTTAAAAAAGAAAAATTTTAAAACTTTTAAAACTCTCTATTAAAACATGTGGCCTAATTCAAATAAGGAAAGTTTTAAAAATTAAAATCTCTCTTTTAAAACATATAGTTTTCTACAAAGAAAATATTTTAAAAATTCAAAACAACCCTCCTTGTTTGAATTATTGTGGCCGACCCCTACTAGCTTGGTCACCAAGCAATAGGGCATTAGTTTTGACCTTCCGATGAGCTTGAGTATCCCGTGCTCACCCCGAACACACAACTCAAGTTCATAGATAATAACTCATTCCACTAGAGAGTTAATATCGCACTACCGCACTAATCCCAAATTACATTATGGGCTCCTTCTTATCATGAGTGTGTTAGTCTCCCTGTGTTTAAGATAACGAATGTCCACTAATTAAGTAAGTTACTGACAACTCACTTAATTAATATCTAGCTCCAAGAGTAGTACCACTCAACTTCATTGTCATGTCGGACTAAGTTCACCTGCAGGGTTTAACATGTCAATCCTTATGAGCTCCTCTTGGGGACATTCTCAACCTAGATAACTAGGACACAGATTCCTTCTATAATCAACAACACACACTATAAGTAATATTATTTCCCAACTTATCGGGCTTATTGACTTATCGAGTTAAATCTCACCCATTGATAAGTCAAATAAATAAATACTAAATATATGTGTTTGTTATTATATTAGGATTAAGAGCACACACTTCCATAACAACTAAGGTGTAGTTCTTTTATAAAGTCAGTACAAATGGAACTTACCTAAAATGGTCCTACTCAATACACTTGGAGTGTATCAGTGTAATTTATTAGTTAAGATAAACTAATACTTAATTACACTATGACTACTTCAACGGTTTGTTCCTTTCCATCTTAGTCGCGAGCAACTGTTTATAATTTATAAAGAACCGACAACATAATCTTCTGTATGTGACACCACACACCATGTTATCTTCTATATAAATTAATTGAACAAATTACATTTAACAAATAAATATAGATATTGACCACTGTGATTCTTTATTTCTAAATAAATTACAAAAGCTAGACTTTTAGTATACACTCTAACAACATCCTTGTTTACCTAGAGCATAGAGCGTACTAGATAAGAAGGAAACTAAACATGTATATTGTTCTCTAGAGTTCATGATAACTAACAATTCTCTAATTAAACAAGTACTTAACATTTCAAGGTTTCATGGAAACAAGAGCAAGTATAAGTTCACCTTAAGTATAAACTATCCAAACAAGATTAAGTTAATATCATCAAAAGTAGCAAGAAAAGAAATAGTTCACATGCAAAAGCTTAAAACATATATAAGTCTTGAAGCATAAAACACAGATCTCTTCTACCATGCCACTGCCACACACATCTTTGCCCTCCCTGCTGCTCCCTTTAGTTTAGCCATTCTTTGCCCTTTTCTGCAGTACAAGGAAATTTAAAACTATAAGCACATAGGATTAATAAGATCCTTTCTTACTCACAAAAATCATAAATCATGAATTAAACATGGAGTAGTGATATATTCATTTAACCAACATCTAGATTTAACATTTCATGCTAGCATAAAGTAGTGTCATATTCATGTGGGCAAATCATAAACATAGCATATGAGAGCATAAACATAAAGTAGTAGCATGTTCATCTAGGTATCATAGACATATCTCAAGAGAGCATCCTCCTAAAGCATAATGATCATATAGCATGAAATAAGTATATGCAAGATGTTCTTTTGAAAACATGTATCAAAATCATATAGCATGAAATAAGTGTATGCAATATGTTCTTTTGAAAATGTATATCATATATGTACTTAAATATAAATCTCAACATGAGGGTCCGGCATTGTACCACATACATGAATTGCGCGCATCCCTAAATAAATCCGAGATAGCTAATCCCGAACCTAATAGGGAACTAGGCCCGTGCTTCGACCTAGGGGCAACGTAGGAGCCCATCCCATGGACCATTCTTAGGGTCCGGTACAAGCCATACAAAAAGTAAAATAGCATATCATATTTCTTGTCATATCATGAAGAGTGCTCTTAATACCAACTTATAGGGAAGCATCTCTTAGGCATTTCATCATACATAAGCCTTTCATAAGCATAACATGGTGATATAAAGTTCACATATCACATAGCATATCATGAAGAGTCGTTATCATGCATAGTTGGGGTTTTGATCTTTTTACCAACCCTAACTCATATCTTGGCCGAAACTTGCATGGAACATGATCTTAAATCTTAAGCAACTTTAAACAAGGAAAGCATCCTACTAGCATCACATAATACATAGTATATCATGGGAGAAAACATAACAATTCTAGTTGGAGTTAAACTTCCCTAATCCATTCCATTTCCTTCTTGGCCGAAACTTACAAAAGGTATAGTCCTAGGTTTTAAGCAACATAAAGCATGGAAACTTTAAACCAATATCACACAATACATAGCATAACATGTGAGACTTTTTGTAACATAGGTGAGTTTCTAACCAAAATTTCTAGTCTTGGCCGAACATATAAAGCATGACTCTAGGTTTCACTTAAACACTTTAAGCATGAAACTCTAAACTAATATCATACAATGCATGGCATAGCAAATAAGACTTTTAATAAGCATAGATGAGTTTCTAACCCTAACTTCATATCTTGGTCGAACCTCTAAAGCAAGGTTCAAGGTTTCATTTAACAATATTTAAGCATGAAGTTCTAAACTAATATCATAGAATGCATGGCATAGCAAATAAGACTTCTAGCAAGCATAGATGAGTTTCTAACCCTAACTTCAAGCCTTGGCCGAAACTCTAAAGCATGGTTCTAGGTTTCATTTAACAATCTTTAAGCATGAAGCTCTAAACTAATATCATAGAATCCATGGCATAGCAAATAAGACTTCTAGCAAGCATAGATGAGTTTCTAACCCTAACTTCAAAGCCTTGGCTGAAACTCTAAAGCATGGTTCTAGGTTTCATTTAACAATCTTTAAGCATGAAGCTCTAAACTAATATCATAGAATGTATGGCATAACAAATAAGACTTCTAGAAAGCATATATGAGTTTCTAACGGTAACTTCAAGCCTTGGCCGAAACTCTAAAGCACGGTTCTAGGTTTCATTTCACAATATTTAAGCATGAAGCTCTATCACATAATAGCTTACACATCATGAGGAAACATAAGCAAGCATAGTTAACATTTTTAACTCTCCTCAACCCTTGTTTCATGTCTTGGACGAACTTACAAAACCTAATCCTAGGTTTTAAGCATGGAGCTCTATCACATAATGGTTTACACATCATGAGAAAATATAATCAAGCATGGTTGACATTTTTAACTCTCCTCAACCCTTGTTTCATGTCTTGGTCAAACTTACAAAACCTAATCCTAGGTTTTAAGCAACATAAAAACATGGAAAAACACTCTAAAACTACTTGTACTATAGTTAAGGGAGATACTTACATCCTCTTGCTTGGTTCACTAAGAAAATACCCTTGGTGAAGAAGAAGAAGAATGCTTTTGCTTCTAGAACTCCCTTTTTGCTTATCTTGCTTGTAAGGGGAAGTAGGTTTTAAGTGTTGGATCGTGAAACGTCGATAGAGGGTGGGGGGTGAATATCGATTTGAAAAACAACGAGTATAAACGCAGCGGAATAAGAAAATGAACACAGTGGATTTACTTCGTTCGGAGCCTGTGACGACTCCTACTCGAAGGCCCGTACTCCGTGAGTACTTTCGTTGAGCAATTCACTAGCAATTTGAAATATAGATTACAATTTAAGTATAATATTGCTAATAAGGAAAAATTACCGACAATAAAAAGACTTAGAACAGAAAGGAAAAGCTTGTCGGAGATCGCAGCGCAGTAGGAGCACAAGGAAGCAGATTCCTCGTTCTGAGAGTTGTCTCTTTGAAGCTTGCTCACCCCCTCCTTTTATAGCCCTTTGGAGGGGTCTCCAGAGCTTATCAGATCCCAAAAATTTGGATCAGATGAGGAGAGTTCGAATTTGGCTGATCCGAGTCGTCTCCAACTACTTGTTTGACACAATCATCTTCCGAAGGTCATAACTTTTGACTCTAAACTCGGAATCAAGCTCTGTCAGTTGCTACGGTGCAGAATTTGAAGCTCTACATTTGTATATACAAAATCGAGTTAGAAAAATATATGTATAGATATTTTATATAGATTTATAAGTTAGGTCCTGTCTTCCCGAGACCAGAATCTAGTTAGGGTCTCAATTTAGGGATCCAAAATGGACCTAAACTGGACCGACGCCTATTGTCCCTTAACTGGGATGCGTTCTCACAGTCACTCTCCTCCAGTGACTTACCTTTACTTTCCTTCCAGACATTCGGTCAGCCCTTCGACCCGTCTGGACTTTGTGCCAGCTATCCGGTCAGCCCGTCGACCTAGCTGGACTTCGCGCCAAGCGTCCAGTCAGCCCGTCGACCCGCTTGGACTTCATGCCAGCTATCTGGTCAGCCCGTCGACCTAGCTGGACTTCTCGCTAAGCATTCGGTCAGCCCGTCGACTCGCTCGGACTTCGTGCCAGACATCCGGTCAGTCCGTCGACCTGTCTGGACTTAGCCTGCATACTCGATCAAAGCATTAGATAACGACAAATCTAACTTAACCTATTTGTCATTCATCAAAACCTAGGTTAAATCGTTAGTGCTAACCGCACCAACAATCTCTCCCTTTTTGATGGAATGACAACCTGGTTAAATTAGTGAAAACATATGCAAGAAAAAACAAGTAACAACATGCATTTATGTGGTTTTTAAGTTAGTTTGTATTTTTCAATTTGGTTTAGCTAACCTAGCCACCTAACCCTCCCCCTTTGACATTCATCAAAAGTAAGCATGGATTAAGTAAGCATAAATACAGACCTCAGACAAAGTAAGAAATAATGTCATGTTAATCTGGGGGAGCTTAAAACATAGATTATTTTTCTTTTATTTCTTAAATCTTTGAAAAAAACCTAAGTCTTGAAAGATAGCTGACTTATAACTTTGTAATTTTGAAAGATAGCTAATTTTTCAAGTATAGTTTTTAAGGTCAAAGTTAAAAATTCAAGTTTTCAAAATCAAAATTCCAAAAATAAGTTTAAAAAATCTATTTTTCAAAACTGATTGAAATTTATTTTTCAACACTACGTTTGTAAAAGATTCAATTTTTAAAATTAAGGAAAATGATTTTGAGAAGCTTAGTTTGTAAACTTAAGTTTTGAAAAATCTAATTTCCACAATTTTAAATAACAAAGCAATTTTTAAAACTAATTTTTGTAAAATTAACTTTCAAATCAAATTGTCAAAATTAAGTAAAATCAAATTTTAAGAACTAGATTTTTAAATTCAATTTTCAAAACTAAGTTAAATCTAATTTTAAAAATCAATTTTCAATAAAAAGTAAAACCCAATTCTTAAAAACAACTTAGTTTTATAAGATTTAGTTTTCAAAAATAGGTTTAAGAAATTTTTAAGAAAACATTTTTCAAACACAAATTTTAAAATATTTTAAATAAAGGGAAAATTTTAATTAATTCCTCCCCCTGAACCTAACATAAAATTTTTAAAATATTTGCTAAAAATATTCAAAGTAGAATTTTTTTTTTAAAAAAAAAAGTTGAGGTAAAATTTTCTAGAGAGATTTTAAAGAGAAGATTAAAAAATAACACTTAAGGAGAAAATTAAAAAATAAACCTCCCCCTGAATTTGATACTCTTTTAATTTATTAATCCTCCTTATTTATTACTCCCCCTTAATATAATGCTAAGGTTTGAGTGTGTTAAATTTCAAGCCCTAACACATTTGTCTACCTAAGTGTTCTAGGGGATTTGGTAACACTTATATTATTTACATATTTATCTCTATATCCTTGATATAATTGTTTATTTGAGTTTAATTAATCAATAATTAATATTAGATTCAGGCGCTTAAGCTTAAGTTTAAGGTTTAATAAGATAAACTTTATTAAATAAAAAACAGTTGGCCATTATCAATAATTTATTGATTAATTTTTACTTGATTTAATAATTTAATACTTAATAAAATAATTTAAATTTCATATTAATTGATTGAGTTGGTCAATGAAAGTGTTAGTTATAATTATTTTTTTGATTTACTTCCTTTTAAGTGAGATTAATTTAGTTTGAAGTTAGCATGAAGTTAAAATTACTAGACACAGTTAAGTAAGGTTTAATTCAAGTCAATTTTACTTCTCAAATGAAGTTAAACTTAAACAGTTAAGTTCTACTTATTAATTACATAATTAAGTTTAAAGTTAAAGTTAACGAAATTTAAGTTTTTAAGTTAGGTGTCTAAGTTTTAAATGAATTTAAAAGAATTATTATTATTATTATTTTTAAGAGATTTCTAACAGGATTTCTAAAACAGTGTTTAAAAGGATTTTAAAATGATTTTTATAATTATTTAATGGCAATTAACATACGTTCAATTCAATTTTGATTTTAGATTTAAATTAATATCAGTGATTAATTTAGGTTTAAGTTTTAAGTTTAAGTTAAATTTTTAAATTTTAATTGTAATTTCAATATTAAGTTTTAATTTTCAGTTAGATTAAATTTAGTTTAAAAATAATTTTGAGATTAAAATAATGTTCAAGGTAAAAAAAAGTTTAAAATCCAAATAATAATTTTTAAAGTTTAAATAATCAATAAGAATAATTTTTTTTAAGTTAAAAAATTTTATTAAAGTGAAAAATAATATTAAGAAGAATTTTTCAAAATGATTTATAAAAGATTTAATTTTTAAAAGACTTCTTTTTTTTTAAAACTGATTTTTGAAAGAGTTTATAAGTAAATTTTAAAATGGTTTTTAAAAGAATTTTTAAATAGTTTTTTAAAAAAAATTAAAATAAATTTTAAATGATTTTTAAAAGAGTTTTTTAAAAAAATTTAAAATAATTTTTAAAAGAGTTTTTTAAAATAAGTTTTAAAATAAATTTAAAATGATTTTTAAAAGAGTCTTTAAATAATTTTTAAAAGAATTTTTAAAATAATTTTTTTAAAAAACTTAAAATAATTTTTAAAAGAGTTTTTAAATAATTTTTAGAATCAATTTTTAAAATAAGTTTTAAAAGGATTTTTAAAAGAGATTTTAAATAATTTTTAAAAGAGATTTTAAATAATTTTTAAGATGATTTTTAAAAGAGTTTTTAAATAATTTTTAAAATAATTTTTCAATAATTTCAAAATAGTTTTTAAAATGAATTCTAAGGAGTTTTTAAAAATAATTTTAAGGGTTTTTAAAACGATTTTTAAAAAATTTATTTGTAAAATAATTTTTGAAAGGATTTTTAAAAATATTTTTTAAAATAATTTTTAAAAGTATTTTTAAAATAGTTTTTAAAAAAGATTTTTAAAATAATTTTTAAATAGTTTTTAAAAGTAATTTTAAAAGGATTTTTAAAATAGTTTTTTTTTAAAAAGATTTTTAAAAGATTTTTTTTTAAAAAAAATAATTTTTAAAAAGATTTTTTCAATGATTTTTAAAATATTTTTAAAAGGATTTTTTTTAAAAAAATAATTTTTAAAATAGTTTTTTTTTCAAAAAGAATTTTTAAAAGATTTTTTTATAAAAAAATAATTTTTAAAAGGATTTTTTATATGATTTTTAATATAGTTTTTAAAAGGATTTTTAAAAGGTTTGTAAAATGATTTTTTTTAAAAGAAAATAATTTCTTTTAAGTTAAATTTTTTTTTAAACTAATTTTTTATTAAAAATATTTTTAAAATAATTTTAATTTTAATTTTAACTTAATTTTAATTTTACTTTAATTTTAAATTAATTGTAATTTTAATTTTAATTTAATTTTCTCTAATTTTAATTTAATTTTAAGTCCTTAGTCATCTCACTTAAGCTAAATTATCAATTAGGGAATCCTATTATTTTGTGAGATGAATTAAATTCCATTTTAGAGTTTGGTTTAACTTTATGTTAGGTTCAGGTTTAGCTTTGGATCTAACAAATAGGCATTCTTTGGATAAACTTCTGGACTATGGTGAGTCACTTGGACATCATTAGAGTAATCATGCCTTGGAGGTTTTCCAAATAGTCCTATGCACTGGACTTAGTACAAAACCTTGGTCTAACTGGTTAGGATCCATAAAGGCTAGCTTCGGTCAGTTCCACTTAGCCAAATGCACTAGGTCGAAGCCATATCTTCCTAGACATGCATAGACTAAGCTTCCCTAACGTACTATCATCCAAGACTTCACCAGTTTGATCAAGTTAAACTATTATCCCTTTTGAACTAGTCCTAATTACCCTGCCAGGTACATTAGTTATTTGTTACCTGTCGGGTAAGTTAGTTTTGGAGGTGCCAGCTATTCTGGAGTCTACCCATAAATTATTGATTTTCCTTTTAAGATTTTTTTTGTTTTAGTTTTAATTTGTAATTTAGATTTAAGTTTTTAATTTTGAATTAATTAAATTGGTCAAATTATCCTTTTTTAAGAGAGTGCATTTAATATTTAAATTTTCTTTCAATTTTAATTTTATTAAGTTAATTGAATTATCTTTATTTAATGGATTATCGATTGAGTTTTTATAAATTTTTAAATTTGAATTAATTAAATTATATTTCTTCAAAGGTTTATCTTTTAATCTTTTATTAACCGTTAATTTTAAATTTTTCAGATTATCTTTGTTCAATATGTTATCTTTAACATTTAATTTTAAATTTGTTAAATTTATTTTTGATTTTATCAGAGTGTTTGAGTTTATCCTAATATTTTCTTTACCTTTTAAGTTGATAGAATTAGTGGAATTTATTAGATAAGTTTTATCTTTAATATTTAATTTTTTGTTAATTAGATTATCTCGAGTTTGAATAAGACTTTCTAGATTAATATTGTCTAGATTAGATAATTTATTAATTTTATCTAGATCAATATTGACCTTGTCATCTTTTTTGTTTGAATTTTCAAATATTTTTAGGTTTAAATTCGAATTTTTAGATTTATTAATTATTTTCAGATTTTCTACATTTTCTAAATTAATTATATTTGTTTTATCAAAAAATATCCTAGGGGTATTTTTGCAAGTATTGTCATGTACACTATTTTCACATATACTTTTAGACATATCCAAATTAACATGCACATATTTTAAACTACTACTAGCAAGGGTGTTTTAGTAAATATTACTAATCTTGAGCGCAACCCCTAATTCAGCAGGCTTCTCCGTTGGATCTGACTCGAGTTCGGATTCAATTTTGGCTTGATCGTCTGACTCCAACGGCTTCTCGTAAAGCTTGATCAACTGGGTCCAAAGCTCACACGCATTCTTGCACTTTTCTAGTCTGCATAAAACATTGTTAGGTAAAACACTACAAATAATTTTACTTACATTTTTGTTCAGTTCCGAGTCCTGAGAGGGTTTTCTCAATATTAGCACATAATCGAAATCTAAGCTTCCTAAGAAGCATTCCATTAATCGCTTCCAGTAGTTGAAATCTTGATCGTATGGTGGTGGTTCTTGAGGATTCCGTCCTTCTAGAAGAGTCATTGAATGCTGAAGATGGAAAACTAAAAAGCAAGACTTGGTCTTGGATTAGCAGTTCGGGAAGAAAGAAGAGTAATGAAAAGAGCTAAATCGGTGTTGCACCAATTTAGTTTTAATTACGAAAAAAAATTTCAAAAAGGTAATAATACCAGTTTGAAGTTATGCGAAAAACTGAAAGCCGAAAACAAATTAAAAGAAATGTTTCTCCCCCTATCTGATTGGTGGTTGCACTAAATCAGAGCGGTACCTGCTCTGATACCACTTGTTGGATCGTGAAACGTCGATAGAGGGGGGGGTGAATGTAACGACCACCCTTCTTACTACTACTACTACTTTCTAAGAGTGACCGTTACTTAACTACTAACTCTACTTAACCGGTACGCTACTTAACTACGAGAAATCCCTACCGAAAAATTTCGACAGAATCTCCCCTGTACCGGTGACCAAATCAGCAATACAAACAAATAATAAACCATCAACCACATGCGGCTGGTATAAATACTTCACAACCACGCAGTAATAATGTCACAATAACTAAAAGGAAACTATTCTAGCAATAGTAAACAAATAGAACTCCAACGATAAGACATACCAAGCTACAAGTGCGGAATAGACTCAATTACAATCTCAACTTCATCATAGCATTAAAAGAGAACTAAAATAACTAAACAGAAAAGTCTTGGCAATTTGCCAGCTCATTCTGGATCTCTCCATAGTCCAGTCATCACACACCTTCATCACCACCACCTTGTCGCATTCCTTGCTAAATCTTTTCCTTTCCTTTATCTGCAGTAGGAGGAAGGTAGTATCTATAAGCATAAAGCTTAGTGAGCGCTATCTACTCACAAAAACTCGATATGCATGTATATAAATAAAAACATGCTAAAACTGAATGCTAACATGTAAAGCTACTCATGCTCATACATAGCAAAGGAATCATGCTAACTGAAATACTAAACATGTATAGTTAATCATGCTCATAAGAATGAAACTATAAAAGAAGCATACTAAACATGTAAAGCTACTAACATGTAAAACTACTAAACATGTAAAGCTAAACATGTAAAGCTACTAAACATGTAAAACTACTAAACATGTAAAGCTAAACATGTAAAGCTACTAAACATGTAAACTACTAAACATGTAAAGCTACTAAACATGTAAACTACTAAACATGTAAAACTACTAAACATGTAAAGCTAAACATGCTGAATAATCTAGTAGCAAGGAAACAATTGAAACTACTACTGCATGCTTACTAAGAACAGCAAGTAAGTATAACTAACTGAAATACTAACATGTGAAGCTAGTCATGCTCATAAATAGCAGTAGAAAGTCTCAATGGCATGCTAATATAAAAGAACTAACTTGCTGAATTTTTAGAGATAGAAATGACTATCTTGTTGAAATAAAACTAAGAGAGTTAACTTGCTGAAATTGAAACAAAAGAACTATCTTGCTGATTTCTGAACTTAAATTAAGTTTATTTCTTTTGTTCTAAAAGCTTATATATATATGTATATATATATACTTCAAAATAGATAATAAACTTCTTTTGGGCCCGGCATTGTACCACTTTGCGCGCATTCTTAATAAGAATCGAGGTAGCTAATCCCGAAACTACTAAGATACTTCTAGGCTTTATGCCTAGGGGCAACTTGGAGCCCATCCCTTGGACCTTGTGTCCGGTACTTCTAGGCCTTGTGCCTAGGGGCAACTTGGAGCCCATCCCTTGGACCTTGTGTCCGGTACATGCCCTTTAAAAGTAAAATACTTTTTATCTTAATTACTTCTTCTTTAAATGCCTTAGCATTTTAATAGACACCTTGTGTGCAAAAATCCCTAAAGTCTGGACTTTGGAATTTACTTAAGGCCTTGGCCTTTCTCTTTCTTTTCTTTTACTTTCTTTTACTTGTTAATACTTCTAAAAGTATTTAATAGGATTCTCATTTTTCCACTAGAATACATAGCTGTTCATGCATATTAAAATAGCAAATGAAAACCACTTTGAGCTTACTAATCATGCTATAAAATAGAGCAAAAGAAACAACTTGGACTTTCTAAACATGCTATAAAATAGAGCAAAAGAAAGCTAACTTGGACTTTCTAGACATGCTGTAAAATAGAGCAAAAGGAAGCTAACTTTGGGCTTTCTAAGTATGCTGTAATAAAAGCAATATATGTCACTCTACACTTTCTATCATGCTGTAGAAACAGAGCATGGAATGCTACTTTAAACTTCTTAAACATGCTATAAATAAAGCAAAAGAATACAACTTTAAGCTTCTTAAACATGCTGTCCAAAAACTAAATCCCTAATCAACTTTGATTCTGTACAACATGACCTGAAAGCAAGGAAGGAAACTATAACAGAATATAGAGCTCAGACTGTATACTAATGCTTGCAAGAACTAATCTAGGAACTAGCATAGATGGTTGGAAACTAAAATGAAACCCAATGAAAATCCATCTGATGCAAATTCGACATACTGTCAAGCTACACGATCCAGTTGCAATCCCAATGGTAGGAAACAAAGGCATCATTAATCAAGGTTAAATCCACTACACCCTTTTTCCTTCCTAAAGGCCACGGCAGGTTCAACAAGAACAAAGAGAAACAAAAACTTGATCTCCTGCAAGCTTAGATTCGGCACAAACCCAAATCCAAATTACTCAACAATAAGATGAGACCATAATCAACCTAACAAATTCGGATTTAATGGTCATGGCAGCAAACACAAGGAAACTTCAAACAAATCCGAAAGCAAAGAAAACAAATCGAAGCTCGGAACTACTCCTACTGCAGGTGAGAAGCAACTCACTTGTTTCCTTGGACTTACAACCGAGAAGATGGCTGCTAAGGTTTCGGATAGGTGAAGGTCTCGGCGTCTCCTTCAGGTCCTCGTGCTCTCCACGACGAGAAGATCACAGTTGGGTGAAGACCGGCCGGAGAGAGCCCTTTTTCAAGCGCCGGAGACGAAACCCTAACACGGCTCTGTTTCGCCCGAGCAGAAGAGTCGCGCCGTCGCGTGAGAAGAAGAAAAGGGTTTTCGGCTCGGGAGAAAAGGAATTAGATCCTTTTAAAACTAGGGTTTCGATTATAACTATTAATTATATATATGTCGCTGCATATTTGATTAACACCGACCGCTAGCGCAGCTGGTCAGTTGGGTTTTGCTCGAAGCCACAGGTCTCGGCTTCGAACCCTCAGCCGCGCACTTTTAATTCCAATTTATTTTAAACGTTCCAACTATAGCTTAAATATATTTCGCTACATACCTGGTTAACAAAACCCGCGTAGCTCAGCTGGTTTGGTCGGTTTCTGCTTGGGCCGAGGAGTAGGGTTCGAACCCCAGCTTCTACAAACTTATTTTTCTTCTCTTTTATTTTATTTGTTCCGACTATAGCTTAAATCTATTTCTCTCCATATAAGATTAACAAAAACCGTGTAGCTCAGCTGGTTGGGCCGGTTTTGCTTGGGTCAGTCCGACCCGAGATCGTGGGTTCGAATCTCACCTTCAACATTTTTTTTAAAAACTTCTTTCTTTTTGTAACCCTACTAAACGACTTCCAAAAATTACGTAAAAATACTCTAAAAATTCCTAAAAATCTCTAGAATATTTTAAAAGTATTTCCAAATATTTTTATGAACTTTTAGAACTTGAAATAGGGAAAATTGGGTCGTTACAATTCCCCATACCTTATAAAAAGTTCGTCCTCGAACTTAGAATAGTTCTGGATATTTCTGTCTCATACTATCCTCTCGCTCCCAAGTGACTTCCTCGTGCTTCTGGCTCTACCAGATGACATTCACTAGTGGTACTTCTTTATTTCTTAGTCTCTTTACTGCTCTATCCACTATCTGTGTAGGTCTGCTCTCATAACTAAGATCCTCTTGGATCTGCACTGACTGAGGCTCAATCACTTGGTTAGGGTCGTGGAGACACTTCTTTAGCGTGGAGACATGAAATACATTATGTATTATTGACATGTCCTGTGGTAAGTCTAGCTTGTAAGCTACTTTCCCAATCCTCTCTATGATCGGGTAAGGTCCTACGTAGCGAGGACTTAGTTTGTCCTTCTTGCCAAATCTCATCACTCCCTTCATAGGAGCAACCTTGAGAAAAATTGAATCCCCTACTTGGAATTCAAGTGGCCTACGGCGTGTGTCAGCATAACTCTTTACTCTTCTGTCTACTCTGGGCAGTCTCAATCCTCTGTCTGATCTTCTGGATAGCCTGAGTGATCTCATCTATCGGTTCTGTCTGAATGCTCAGCTCTACTTCCATTTTTTTTTTCTCTTGCCTGCTTCTTGCCAGCAAATAGGTGAGCGGCACTTCCTGCCATACAACGCCTCATAAGATGCCATCTTGATGGTCGCCTGATAACTGTTGTTGTAGGCAAACTCAGCTAAGCATAGATACTTGCACCAACTTCCCTTGGAATCTGACAACTTCTACAGTGGCAGGGCTAATGATGACAAAGACATCCGAGATGCACTGGACTTTCTGCTTAGTGCATCTGCCACTTTGTTAGCTTTACCTGGGTGGTAAAGGATTTCACAGTCATAATCTTTGACCAACTCTAGCCCCCTACGCTGTCTCATGTTTAAGTCCTTCTGAGTGAAGTACTTAAGACTCTGATGGTCTGTAAAGATTCTGCACTGGACTCCATACAAATAATGTCGCCAGAGATTTAGTGCAAAGACCGCAGCTGCCAGCTCAAGATCATGAGTGGGGTAGTTCTTCTCGTAGTCTTTGAGTCGTCTGGAAGCATAAGCTATGACCTTTCCTTCTTGCATGAGAACAGCTCCTAGACCCATCTTGGAAGCATCATTATAGATGTCAAAACTCTTGTCACTCTCCGGAACAGTCAGAATGGGAGCATTGGTCAGTCTCTTCTTTAGCTCTTGGAAAACTCTGCTCATATTTGTCTGACCATTCCAACTTCTTGTTCTTCCGGGTTAAAGCCGTTAGTGGAGAAGCTATCCTAGAAAAGTCCTCCACGAATTTTCTGTAGTACCCAGCTAAACCAAGGATGCTTCTGATCTCCCTGGCATTCTTGGGTCTACTCCAATTGTTGACCGCTTCTATTTTGGCTGGGCCCACTTAGATGTCTTCTTTAGAAATAATGTGACCTAGAAACGCCACCTGATTTAACCAGAACTCGCACTTTGAGAATTTAGCATAAAACCGCTTTTGCTGCAGAATCTGCAGGACTATCCTCGAGTGCGTGTCATGCTCCTCTAGGGTCCTTGAATAGACTAGAATGTCGTCGATGAACACAATGACAAATTTGTCAAGGTATTCTCTGAACACTTTGTTCATCAAGTCCATGAAGACTGCAGGTGCATTAGTCACTCCAAAATGCATGACTACAAATTCGTAGTTCGCATATCTGGTCTTGGGAACTATTATGGGTGTATTACTTCCTTTCACTTTCAACTAATGGTCCCCAAAACGTAGGTCTATTTTAGGGAACATTGTTGCCCTCTTTAGCTGATCAAATAGATCATCTATTCTGGAAAGAGGGTACTTGTCCTTAACTATTACTTTACTCAGCGCTCTAAAATCCATGCATATCCGCATAGATCTGTCTTTCTACTTAACGAACAACATTGGAGCTCCCCGGGGTGCATGATTAGGGCGGATGAAACCCTTGTCAAGTAGCTCCTGCAATTGTTCTTGTAACTCGTTCAGCTCTGCTAAGGAAATTCGGTACAGAGCTTTTGAAATTGGACCGGTACCAGGTACCAACTCAATTTCAAACTCCACTTCTCTGTTGGGAGGTAGTCCAAGTAGCTCTTCTGGGAATACCTCTGGTACTCACAGACTACCCGAACATCTTCCTGCTTGGGTCTTTCTTGTTTTGATTGTCTTTCTAGTTCTAACTACTTAACTGGGGTCTCTGTTTCCCCACTGTCTTGTCTTCTATCTTGACTGGCTTGTGTTGTGTTTGTTGTGCCTTGTTGCTGTTCAGATAGTGCTCACTAATGCCCTGCTGACTAGCTCTTCACCAATCTATGGTCGGTGAGTTTCACTACATCACATTAGGTGTTATTTCTGGTCACAGCGTTAGGAGCATCAGTCTGACTCATTCTTTCACTGTACTTACTAACTCTAGGCAAAGGTGAGCTAGCCTGTTAAATCTTTTAACCGCTTCTTCTACTGGTAGGTCACCTTGTCTGAATTCCATAAGCTCCTTATACTGTTTATTGGTGATCCGCTGACGGAAGACTTCTTTGTAAAACTCTGTCTCGAAGTCAACCCGGCTCATCTGGTTGACTGCTCTCTTACTCTTAACTCGCTCCCACTACATACAAGCATCTCCAGATAGGCAGAAAGAGGCACATTTAATGATATCAACCTTCTCGACTTCTGGTCAGTCAAGAAGCTCCATTGTGCTCTCAAATGTCTTGAACCAAGCCTGGGCATCCCAGGGCTCAGTCGTGCCTGAGAATCTTTCTGGTTTCAGCTTCAGCCACTGGATGAGGTATGCTTCTTGTCTTCTAGGTGTTGTGGCGACTTCTAGGGCAACCGATAGGACTTCAGTCACCACTGGGGTCTCCACATTAATGGTTGGGGGAGTGGGAGGAGCTGGCTTCTGATTGGCCATTAGATTGGCAATCACTTGTTGCTGCTCTACTACTTGTCTCTGGAGTTGGGCAACAACTTCAGAGAGATTGGGCTCAGTTAATCTAAGCTTTTCGTTATCCTGATCTTGGTTCTCAGTACGAACGGTACGGGAACGTTCTCTTCTTGCCATCAAGTCAGGCAGAGGACAAGAAAACTTAAAATTATCACTATACTTTCTAGATATATCTTACTTATACATGATTCTTGACTTTCAACACCTATGAGTAGTTACTTCTAAATATTTCTCTATCCTTTCTAAACATACATATTTGTATATGAAGAAAGAAAACAGCAAAAACTCTTATCTTACTTATGCACTTATAAGCAATCACTCTATACTGCAAATAATAATAAAGAAAAGCAATAAAGAAAGAACTTAAATACTTTCTTACTTGAAGACGGCAAGGATGATGCTGATGTGTGTGTGATGCTGGAGAATGGTAACTGCTCTGATACCAACTGTAACGACCACCCTTCTTACTACTACTACTAATTTCTAAGAGTGACTGTTACTTAACTACTAACTCTACTTAACCGGTACGCTACTTAACTACGAGAAATCCCTACCGAAAAATTTCGACAGAATCCCGGTGACCAAATCCCATAATACAAACAAATAATAAACCATCAACCACATGCGGCTGGTATAAATACTTCACAACCACGCAGTAATAATGTCACAATAACTAAAAGGAAACTATTCTAGCAATAGTAAACAAATAGAACTCCAACGATAAGACATACCAAGCTACAAGTGCGGAATAGACTCAATTACAATCTCAACTTCATCATAGCATTAAAAGAGAACTAAAATAACTAAACAGAAAAGTCTTGGCAATTTGCCAGCTCATTCTGGATCTCTCCATAGTCCAGTCATCACACACCTTCATCACCACCACCTTGTCGCCTTCCTTGCTAAATCTTTTCCTTTCCTTTATCTGCAGTAGGAGGAAGTGCAGTCTATAAGCATAAAGCTTAGTGAGCGCTATCTACTCACAAAAACTCGATATGCATGTATATAAATAAAAACATGCTAAAACTGAATGCTAACATGTAAAGCTACTCATGCTCATACATAGCAAAGGAATCATGCTAACTGAAATACTAAACATGTATAGTTAATCATGCTCATAAGAATGAAACTATAAAAGAAGCATACTAAACATGTAAAGCTACTAACATGTAAAACTACTAAACATGTAAAGCTAAACATGTAAAGCTACTAAACATGTAAACTACTAAACATGTAAAACTACTAAACATGTAAAGCTAAACATGTAAAGCTACTAAACATGTAAACTACTAAACATGTAAAGCTAAACATGTAAAGCTACTAAACATGTAAACTACTAAACATGTAAAACTACTAAACATGTAAAGCTAAACATGCTGAATAATCTAGTAGCAAGGAAACAATTGAAACTACTACTGCATGCTTACTAAGAACAGCAAGTAAGTATAACTAACTGAAATACTAACATGTGAAGCTAGTCATGCTCATAAATAGCAGTAGAAAGTCTCAATGGCATGCTAATATAAAAGAACTAACTTGCTGAATTTTTAGAGATAGAAATGACTATCTTGCTGAAATAAAACTAAGAGAGTTAACTTGCTGAAATTGAAACAAAAGAACTATCTTGCTGATTTCTGAACTTAAATTAAGTTTATTTCTTTTGTTCTAAAAGCTTATATATATATGTATATATATATACTTCAAAATAGATAATAAACTTCTTTTGGGCCCGGCATTGTACCACTTTGCGCGCATTCTTAATAAGAATCGAGGTAGCTAATCCCGAAACTACTAAGATACTTCTAGGCTTTATGCCTAGGGGCAACTTGGAGCCCATCCCTTGGACCTTGTGTCCGGTACTTCTAGGCCTTGTGCCTAGGGGCAACTTGGAGCCCATCCCTTGGACCTTGTGTCCGGTACATGCCCTTTAAAAGTAAAATACTTTTTATCTTAATTACTTCTTCTTTAAATGCCTTAGCATTTTAATAGACACCTTGTGTGCAAAAATCCCTAAAGTCTGGACTTTGGAATTTACTTAAGGCCTTGGCCTTTCTCTTTCTTTTCTTTTTCTTTCTTTTACTTGTTAATACTTCTAAAAGTATTTAATAGGATTCTCATTTTTCCACTAGAATACATAGCTGTTCATGCATATTAAAATAGCAAATGAAAACCACTTTGAGCTTACTAATCATGCTATAAAATAGAGCAAAAGAAGCAACTTGGACTTTCTAAACATGCTATAAAATAGAGCAAAAGAAAGCTAACTTGGACTTTCTAGACATGCTGTAAAATAGAGCAAAAGGAAGCTAACTTTGGGCTTTCTAAGTATGCTGTAATAAAAGCAATATATGTCACTCTACACTTTCTATCATGCTGTAGAAACAGAGCATGGAATGCTACTTTAAACTTCTTAAACATGCTATAAATAAAGCAAAAGAATACAACTTTAAGCTTCTTAAACATGCTGTCCAAAAACTAAATCCCTAATCAACTTTGATTCTGTACAACATGACCTGAAAGCAAGGAAGGAAACTATAACAGAATATAGAGCTCAGACTGTATACTAATGCTTGCAAGAACTAATCTAGAAACTAGCATAGATGGTTGGAAACTAAAATAAAACCCAATGAAAATCCATCTGATGCAAATTCGACATACTGTCAAGCTACACGATCCAGTTGCAATCCCAATGGTAGGAAACAAAGGCATCATTAATCAAGGTTAAATCCACTACACCCTTTTTCCTTCCTAAAGGCCACGGCAGGTTCAACAAGAACAAAGAGAAACAAAAACTTGATCTCCTGCAAGCTTAGATTCGGCACAAACCCAAATCCAAATTACTCAACAATAAGATGAGACCATAATCAACCTAACAAATTCGAATTTAGAGGTCATGGCAGCAAACACAAGGAAACTTCAAACAAATCCGAAAGCAAAGAAAACAAATCGAAGCTCGGAACTACTCCTACTGCAGGTGAGAAGCAACTCACTTGTTTCCTTGGACTTACAACCGAGAAGATGGCTGCTAAGGTTTCGGATAGGTGAAGGTCTCGGCGTCTCCTTCAGGTCCTCGTGCTCTCCACGACGAGAAGATCACAGTTGGGTGAAGACCGGCCGGAGAGAGCCCTTTTTCAAGCGCCGGAGACGAAACCCTAACATGGCTCTGTTTCGCCCGAGCAGAAGAGTCGCGCCGTCGCGTGAGAAGAAGAAAAGGGTTTTCGGCTCGGGAGAAAAGGAATTAGATCCTTTTAAAACTAGGGTTTCGATTATAACTATTGATTATATATATGTCGCTGCATATTTGATTAACACCGACCGCTAGCGCAGCTGGTCAGTTGGGTTTTGCTCGAAGCCACAGGTCTCGGCTTCGAACCCTCAGCCGCGCACTTTTAATTCCAATTTATTTTAAACGTTCCAACTATAGCTTAAATATATTTCGCTACATACCTGGTTAACAAAACCCGCGTAGCTCAACTGGTTTGGTCGGTTTCTGCTTGGGCCGAGGAGCTGGGTTCGAACCCCAGCTTCTACAAACTTATTTTTCTTCTCTTTTATTTTATTTGTTCCGACTATAGCTTAAATCTATTTCTCTCCATATAAAATTAACAAAAACCGTGTAGCTCAGCTGGTTGGGCCGGTTTTGCTTGGGTCAATCCGACCCGAGATCGTGGGTTCGAATCTCACCTTCAACATTTTTTTTAAAAACTTCTTTCTTTTTGTAACCCTACTAAACGACCTCCAAAAATTACGTAAAAATACTCTAAAAATTCCTAAAAATCTCTAGAATATTTTAAAAGTATTTCCAAATATTTTTATGAACTTTTAGAACTTGAAATAGGGAAAATTGGGTCGTTACAGTGAATATCGATTCGAAAAACGAGTATAAACGCAGCGGAATAAGAAAATTGAACATAGTGGATTTACTTCATTCGGAGCCTGTGACGACTTCTACTCGAAGGCCCGTACTCCGTGAGTACTTTCGTTGGGAAATTAACTAGCAATTCAAAATATAGATTACAAGTTAAGTACAATATTGCTAATAAGGAAAAATTACCGACAATAAAAAGACTTAGAATAGAAAGGAAAAGCTTGTCGGAGATCGCAGCGCACCAGGAGCACAAGGAAGCAGATTCTTCGTTATGAGAGTTGTCTCTTTGAAGCTTGCTCACCCCCTCCTTTTATAGCCCTTTGGAGGGGTCTCCAGAGCTTATCAGATCCCAAAAATTCGGATCAGATTAGGAGAGTTCGAATCTGGCTGATCCGAGTCGTCTCCAACTACTTGTTTGACACAGTCATCTTCCGAAGGTCATAACTTTTGACTCCGAACTCGGAATCAAGCTCTGTCAGTTGCTACGGTGCAGAATTTGAAGCTCTACATTTGTATCTACAAAATAGAGTTAGAAAAATATATGTATAGATATTTTATATAGATTTATGAGTTAGGTCCTGTCTTCCCGAGACAAGAACCTAGTTAGGGTCTCAATTTAGGGATCCAAAATGGACCTAAACTGGACCGACGTCTACTGTCCCTTAACTGGGATGCGTTCTCACAGTCACTCTCCTCTAGTGACTTACCTTTACTTACCTGCCAGACGTTCGGTCAGCCCTTCATTCGGCTGGACTTTGTGACAGCTATCCGGTCAGCCCGTCGACCTAGCTGGACTTTGTGCCAAGCGTCCGGTCAGCCCGTCGACCCGCTTGGACTTCATGCCAGCTATTTGGTCAGCCCGTCGACCTAGCTGGACTTCTCGCTAAGCATTCGGTCAGCCCGTCGACTCGCTCGGACTTCGTGCCAGACATCCGGTCAGCCCGTCGACCTGTCTGGACTTAGCCTGCATACTCGATCAAAGCATTAGATAACGACAAACCTAACTTAACCTATTTGTCATTCATCAAAACCTAGGTTAAATTGTTAGTGCTAACCGCACCAACATTAAGAACTTCCATTTGTGAAGTTTTCCTAGGAAGAAAGCCTTTAGCTTGAATTCGAAAATGGGAGAGGGGAAGCTTGGAGTTTCGGTGAAGGAAGAAGAAGAAGGAAGAAGGAAAAGAATAGCTTTTCTTTCTCTTACTTCTATTTATTCCAAATGAAAGGGAGAAGGGAAAACACCTTTTCATTCTTCCCTTCATTTATTCTAAATGAAGGGAGAAGGGAAAATGAACTCTTCATGCTAAGTGGAGGGGAGAAAGGAAAGATAAACTTTTCTTCTAAGTGAAGGGAGAAAGGTGTCCCTTCACCATCCCTACCCTTAACTACAATTTCCCTTTCCTTCCTAACAATACTTCCTCCTGGGCTACTGGTTATCCCATACTACTTAAAACTTGCCATTGGTTAAGAGGTTCAAGGTTCAAGCCTTGACCACTTTTTTTTTTTTCTTTTTGGTTCCATTTTCTCTTATTCTTAAAAGAAATTCATATGAAATTGCAGGGCGTTACATAGCAAACCCAAATGTTCGATATAAAGTCCACGAATACAACCACACAGTCCACAGTACGACAAAACTCAACAAGAAACTAAAAGTCTAAAAACTAGAATCCATCACGATAAAAGGGGCTAGCAACTGGAATCTCCTGATGGCCTCAACTTGAAATGACAATATCAACGGAGTGAGTTCAATGAACTCAACAGGTAACCAATAGATACATACAGTAACATTGTGAGATCTCGGAAAATTTAAATAATAGGGTTATTTGAGAAATATCCTTACAGAATTTTTCCGGGATTTTTAGAAATTTTCTAGGAATTTTTCGGAGCTCGTATGACGGATTTTGAGGGGATCAATTTCGGGTTCGGATTAAAGCTTGTTTGGGATACCCGTTTAAGTGAGGGAAAGTTTTAATTATAAATTTCCTTTCTTATTTCTTTTTCCCGAACCCGACTTAAACCTTTAACCGAGCTCTTCCTCCCCTCTCTGCCCCGACGCGATCCCGATCTCCCCTCCCTTCTCTCTGTTCTCTCTTGCGGACGAAGCAGCCGACGGTTCCGGCGGCTGTCGACCTCGACGGAAACCAGTGGAGTCACCGGAGCTTGCTGGAGCACGACGGGATTGGTGGAGTACCGATCTCCTTCGATCGAGGGGTTGCGGTTCGGTGGATTCAACGATCGATCGTCGGCGATACGGCAACTAGGGCACTGCGGGGGGTTGATTCGTGTTGTCTCCTAGCCAATCGACCTTCCCTTTCCTTTCCTCGCACTGCTCACAGTGCGATCCATCTCTTCCTTGGCCGGATCTGGATCGAGCCGTGCCACCCGATCACCGGCGTGGAAGGGGCGATTAGGGCTTCAATGGGTAAGCAATCCGAACCTTATTCCTCTTTCCTGTTCTTTGATCTGTGCCCTAGATCGCCAGGAGCCATTCCCCCGATCTCTTCTCTGTTCACCGATACCCTGTTCTTGATCCTCATCTTCTTGTGGTTGATTAGGTCTCGGTTGAAGATGATGGGATCCTTTGAGCTGTCGGCAGAGGCTAGGAGAGTTCTTGCTTGATTGGTGATCTCCACCGCTTGACCTCCTGCTTGATCAGATTGATAGCAGCAAGGTGAGGTCTTGTTCTGTTCTTGCTGTGGAGTTGTTCTTGGTTCCGGCAACACTTCAACCAGTAGCTTCTCTGGTTCCAGCAATCAACAGCAATTGGATCGAGGTAAGGTGTGTAGGGTTTGTCTTGTTTTAGATGATTGATCTTAGTGTGGATGAATTAGGGTTTATGTATTGGTTGAGTAGTTGGATGTAGATTTGATCTTAGATGTAGACCATTGTTGGATTTGATTATTTAGGTTTGGATTCTAGTAGTGGTTGTTTGTGATTAGATCTAATCGCTTAGATTAACCTAAATGGAATGATTAGGGTTAAGACAAGTAACCCTAATCGACTATTGGATTTAATTTAGGTATTAGATAACTAATCTAATTGGTAACTAAGGATTAGGAAATTATTCCTAATTAATCGTTAGAAAGGTGGAGGGTTATAGGTTAGGGTTTGTCCCTAAATTTCTGTTTAGGATTTATTTAGCTATTTGTTTGTATTCTAGCTAAATAAATGTAAATGTATTTATTTACATAGGACTCTGATTCGAGACGAGGATCTCGACATTGGATTAGGACTGGATTGTATCTTCTATTTGAGGCGGGTACCCTCTGACTTATCTTTGATAATGTCTTATGATATGTGTAGCTTATATATACTTACTAGTGGTAGATAGTAGATTATTCTCTCTCTTGGTCTTAGCTAGTTGATACCTATCACATGCTTCATCTGCTAGTTGCTTTACTTTAGGATTGGATATTTTATCTCTTTCCATGTGTATATATGTTCATAGAGATGCATATCTATAGTGCTCTACTCTACTGGATTAGTTGCTTTACATGTGTGATACATGCTCTTAGATTCATGATACTTACATCATTGTTATATGTGATGTCTTTGGTTTTATGCTGTTTATATCATGGTTATATATATATGCGTTTATCTTTTGGGCACACACATATATGAAGGAGGCTATGTTCAGGTATGACATACTGTAGCATCATGCACCATCCTGCATGATTGCATGATGGGCGATTGACGACTCCATTATTATTGAGCTCGTCGGCCGGCTACATAGGCCTGCACACAACGTGTTTCACTACATGGGTAGTGGCACAGCACTCAGGGTGTGTATGGCAGGTTGCTCGGTGGTGCACCGCCGGGGTGCTCATGGGTAGCACGATACAGCGGGGTTGCAGCCGGGATCCCTCCCCGTCATCGCGTACCGGGAGTTGAGAGCATTGCGCTCCCTCACTATGTTTGAGGTAGGAGGATAGGTGTACTCCGACAGCATCCCGTCCACTCGGTCACTCTTCAGGGGCAGTGATGGCAGAGTGCACGGTGTCACAGCCCTACCCACTCGGTCTCACCATTGTGTGTGAGATGGCTGACTGGTTGACAGGGGTGACCATGTCATATTGCATCATATGCACGGATTGCATTCGTTATGATTGATGCATTTTGGTGATTGCATATGATTGACATGCATACAGGATACATGCTTTTGCTCTGACTATTTTTATCTCTGTATGTTTACAGTCAGTTGCACAAGGCTCGCAGGTGAGTACAGTTTATTACAGTTATGCATTTTCTTATTATTCTTTCTATAGACTGTACTTTATGCCTATTGCTGGTTACTACAGTTTATTTCAGCTATGCATATCTGTTATTCTGTTAGGAGACTATACCGTAGATTGTATGGTTAGAGAACTGTACTCTTGATCCCATGGTTTAGGAGACTGTACCTTAGGCTATTACTGGTGGATATATATTGCTGTACATGTCTATTGGTTTACCTGCTGAGTTCTTTGAACTCACCCCGTTGTTACTACTTTTCAGGTTGAGGCCGTCAGGAGAGATTCCAGTCGCTAGCCCCATTATCGCGAGGATTTCTAGATATCGTTTTCTGTATTCGCTTTTATACGTATACTTGTGATGTGGGTTTGTAATGTGGACTTTATGACGCACATTGGGTTTACTACTTTTTTTTTCCGCTGCGAATATTTCATTACTTCGTGGATTTCGTTTCTTCGTTGTAGTGGAGTAGGATGTGTACGTATATCTTCGTTGATTTCTATATCGTCTTTTCTTATTAAACTGCGTGGATTGATTATATGTTGAACTGTGTGGAATGTTGATATAAACTGCGTGGTTTGTTTCTTATTTGTATTGTATTGTTCCGGCCGTGTGTGGCCGAGGTATAGATATATGTATACTGAGATTCATATTGTCCGCAGTACCGGGGAGATGCTGCCGAAATTTCTTCGGACAGGGACTACCTGGGGCGTGACAAACATATAACTATCAACAATAACCTAGAGTACAGTCTCCTAAACAATATAGAGTAATGCATAACTGAATAAACTGTAATAAACAACAATAAGTAATGTAATACAGTCCACTGCAACAATAATAAGAAATGCATAACTGAATAAATTGTACTCACCAGCAAGTTCTATTTGAGCATATAACTGTGAACATACAACAGGTAAAGTTAGTTAGACCAAATAAGAATGTATCCTGTATGCATGTCAATCATATGCAGTCATCAAAATGCAACATCCAATATGGAACAATCACAAAAATATAATATGTGGATATGATGCAATATGGTATGGTCACCCTTGACGTCAGTCAGCCATCTCACACGTAATGGTGAGACCGAGTGGGTAGGGCTATGACAACCATGCAATCTGCCATCACTACTCCTGAGTGATCGAGTGGATGGGATGTTGTCGGAGTACACCTATCCTCCTACCTCAAACATAGTGAGGGAGTGCAATTCTCTCATCTCCCAGTATGCGATAACGGGGAGGGATCTCTGGCCGCTACCACGCCGTGTCACAATACCCATGAGCGGACCAACGGAGCCTAACAGAGCAACCTACCATATACACCCTAAGTGATGTGCCACTACCCATGTAGTAGTCACGTTGTGTGCAGGCCCATGTAGCAGGCGACGTGCCCAACAATAATGGAGTCAACAATCACCCAGCATGCAATCAGTATGGCGCATGATGCTACAGTATGAAAATCCAATCATATCCTCATCCATAATATATGTGACAAAAATAGTAAAAGCATATATAACAATGGTATAAGACACATGAATTCAAGAACACATATCAAATAGGTCTAGTAACTAATCCAGTATACAGGAGCACTATATATATATATATATATATATATCTTCTATCTCTATAAACATAGATACGCAAGACAAGAAATAAGAGCATACAAGTCTAATGTATAGCAGCTAACAGTAGAAATATGTAACAGGTATCAAATAAGCTAAAACCAGGGAAATGATAAATCTACCAATTACCACTAGTTATATATATATATATACTACACATATCATAAGACACTATCAAGAGATAAGTCAAAGGGCACCCGCCTTAAATAGAAGGTAGTATCAAGCCGAATCTGACGTCGAGACACTTGTGTCAAATTAGAGTCCTGCATCGATCAATATATATATTTTTATTTAGCTAAAATTCATAAGAATTAAATAGCTAAATAAAATACCCAAAACTAATTTAGGGAAACACTAATCAACACAAACATCAATCTACCTAAATTAAATCCAATGGTTTATTAACCCTAATTACATCATTAGATTAGAAATCAACAAACATAAATCAATCTACACATAATCAATATTCAATTCAAACATAATTCAATATATATACCTAAGTTAACAATTCTTACTAACACATCTAACACAAAACTTACAAATTCAAAACTTCTCTATGCTCACAACAGATGGTGATGTTGGACAAGGTGAGCTACTGGATGGAGTGGTTGCGGAACCAAGAACACCCCACAGTACACAATTCCATATCCACAGGACACAACACTGTTGGAATCTCTTCCCTCAAGATCAAGATCACATCACCAGGAAATCACAGATCAGATCAATAAAGAAATCATTAATTCAAGCAACAACCTAATTCCAGAAACCATTTGTGCACCTTATCTCTCCCTCTTACTACATGTGATAACCTAGGATCCGACAATGTTGCTACTAGAAGCCCTAATGCCAATTCCACAGCATCTTCTTGACTCCCTCGGTTGAATCTCCTTCTCCCAACGATCAGATTGCAAGAAAGATCGATCTGTCTAGCATCGGTAGAGGGATAAAGACACCCAAGGAAGTAGATCTGTCTCGATCGGCTCGGGTGATCGCTGGAAATGGTGCGTCGATGATCTAGGGCAGAGACGCGAGAGGAAAATAAAAGAAGAGAGGATCGGCGATAGTGTGAGTCGGAGAGAACCAAAAGAAGAAGGATTGGTCGAGGTTTCATACCCTCGAAGTCCTGAACACCCTCCCACACCGGCGATCCGATGGCACTGGCTCGATCCAGTGGCGTCGGTCGTTGGTGCAAGGAGACATTATGCAGTGTCGATCGGGATGACCCGGGGCTCCTTATTCGATTGTCAGCAAGCTCCGAGTGTCTGCGACCCGGAGAAGAAAGGAGACGGCCGGATCTGAGCTCAGGGGGTGTCGATGCCAGTAATTGGGTGCGTGGTAGGGATGACTCGGGAGAAGAATGCATTGAGCAGAGGGGAGATCAGGGAAGGAGAGGAAGAAAATGTTGGGATTAGGCTTTTGTCAAGTTAATATACTTAGGGTTTAATCAATTTAACCCCTAAATTTCCTTCTCAATTAACTCCCAACTAAAACGAGTATCCAAATAGTCTTTCTCCAAACCCACCAGTTTATCCCCTCAAATTCATCATACGAGCTCCGAAAAATTCTCAGAAAATTTCTAAAAATTCCTAAAAAATCCTATAAGGCTATTTCCTAAATAACCTTATTATTTAAATTTTTGATATATCATAGAAAGACTGGGCGGGTCGTGGAGTAGACGTCCAGCAGAAAGTCTTGGAGCCTCGGGCGCTAAGCAATAGTCTAGTCGGTCTGGAGGACTAGTCTGGCAACAGGTATATTCTCCTGAGTGGAGTAGGTTAGGACTGTTGGTGCAACCTTAGGTCAAGGTTGACCTGGTTGACCCAACTCGAGGTAACTTGACTCGAGTTGTATTTTGATGTTTGACTTGGGAAGATTATCGGTGCAACCTTAGGTCAAGGTTGACCTAGTTGAGTTGCATGTTGATGTTTGACACTCGTGGAAGAGTTGTATTCTTGATATGGGACAAGAATAGATGTTTGGGAGATTGTAGGTGCAACCTTAGGTCAAGGTTGACCTGGTTGACCTGAAAAGTCCAAGTGTGGAGACTTGGCAACGGAAAAGTCCAAGCAGGGAGCTTGGCACGCGAAAAGTCCAAGTATGGAAACTTGGCACGGGAAAAGTCCAAGTATGGAGACTTGGCACTGGAAAAGTCCAAGTATGGAGACTTGACGGAGAAGTCAAGCGGGGAGCTTGGCACGAGGAAAAGTCCTAAGCGGGATGTTAGGCAAGGGAAAGCCCTAACTGGGATGTTAGGCGGTTGGAAAGTCTGGTGAGTGAAGCAGACGGTGAGAAAGTCCTAAGCGGGATGTTGTGGAAATCTGGTGAGTGAAGCGGGCAAGGGAAAATCCAGATGGATCGGGATGATCGGACTTCGGTGTTGGAAAGTCCAAGTAGGTCAAGGGTGATCGGATACTTGGCACGAAGAGGAAAATCCAGATGGATCGGGGATGATCGGACATCCGGTGTGGAAAAAGTCTAAGTGGGTCAAAGGTTGACCGGACACTTAGCGGGGAGTGCTAGCAGGTCAAGGGTGGCCGGATGCTAGGCATGATGTACCAACAGTCAAGGTTGACCGGATGTTGGTGTGGAAGCCTTAGGTTTAGGGTGAGAAGTTTGGATCGGACTGCGCCGATCCAATGATATAGCTCATCGATCGGTGCGGTGACCGATCGGTGATCGATATCTCGATGGTTATCGATCGATGCGGTGACCGTCGGATCGACAAAGCTCTGTTGATTCTTGATCGATCAGTGACCGATCGATAACAGGCGGTGATCGGTCCGCGGCCGTCGGGCCATCTGATCGATGCGTGGACCGATCGAGACGGCATCGCGAGAAGGGAAAGGAAGGGATCGGTGCGTGAACGATCCACCTCTCGATCGGTCCGCAGACCGATCGAGGCGATCCACCTCTTCCCTGATCGGTCCACGATCGAGTTCTAGTTGCGGCGCGGCTAGTTTCTTGTTTCTTCTTCGCGGTATAAAGGGGTGAGGATTCTCAGGTTTCTTCTTCTTCCTTCGAAGTACTCTTACGCACAAGCTTACGCTTCTTCTTCTGCTGAGCTTTGTTGAGCTCGTTGGGTGCTAAAGCTTCGCGTGAGCTTCTTCTTGTTGCTGGTTTTCTAGCTAAGCTTGGATCCGAGAAGCTGCTGCTTCACCAGGGTTCCTGCTGACTTCAAGAAGGCAAGCAAGTGTTGTTTACATTTCTGTTCTTGTTTTCTTGTTCCTATTTGTACTCCTATTGCTGTTGCAAAGATTGTGGTGAGGTTTCTCCACCCACAAGGAGTATCTATTAGCCGGGTTTCCGGGGACTCATCCACCGACGGATTGGTAGGCTTCGTCCACCTTACGGACACGCCGAGGAGTAGGAGTTCATCTCCGAACCTCGTTATATGGTTTGTCTTTCTTCTCCTGTTTTCTTTCTGCATCTATTTTTCCGCTGCGCTAACCCTAGTTTGTAGAAAGAAACGAGCAATTTGGGTCGGCTATTCACACCCCCCTCTCTAGCCGTACGAAGAGATCCCAACAAGTGGTATCAGAGCGAGGTCGCTCTTCATCGGATTCACACCCGTGGGAGCAAAAGCTAGAGATGGATCAATTCGGAGAAGACATCACCATTCCACCCTTCTACAACGACAACTTCGCATATTGGAAGGTAAGGATGATGTATTTTCTTAGGACTAATATGTGGAACTGGTTTTGTGTACAAGAAGGGTTTACTCCTCCAATGGATAAAGAAGGAGAGCCTCTAGAGAAGAACAAGTGGACGAAGGAACAAGTCCACCAATCCACGATCAACAATGAGGTAACTAAAACAATTGAATTTTCATTACCTACTAATATTTTGTGTAAGATAGGTAAATACAACAATGCCAAGGAGTTGTGGGATAACTTGGCCAAGTACCATGAGGAGAGCTCCACTTCAAGCCATGAAGAGGAGCCTAGTGAGCCAAGTAGCTCACATCATGGAGGGAGCGAATTGGGAGTTGAGGGCTACTCAACATCCAAGGAAGAAGAGGAGGAGAGTTCTTCTTCAAGTTCGGAGCAAGAAGAAGAAGCTTCTACCTCCGAAAGGGATGAAGAAGAGAGCTCGCATCCACCCTCAACCCTAGGTAACTCAAGCAATTTAAGTTCAATTAAATTACACATTATGTGCTTTGAGTGTAGGGAACATGGACATTACAAGAGTAAGTGTCCAAAGAGGGTAAGAAAGACTCCACCGGCGCCAAAGGTCAAGGAAGCCGGAGTTCCGATACGCAAAGGCAAGGAGCACGTGGTGTGCTTCCAATGCAAGCGAAGGGGACATTATCGGAGTCATTGTCCGAGGGGGAGGCAACCTCACAAGGGCAAGAGACCGAGCACTTCTATAGGGGGAGCTAAGGCAAACCCTAAGGTATCATTTAAGTCTCATTCGTGCAATACTAGTAAGATGCATGCTAGAAATTTTATTGCACTAGTCAATAATGATAAGCATGATAACATTAGAAATCGATACACATGCTTAGGTGCCAAACATGTGAGCCTAGATAAGGATAACACTAGGAAAGCCAACCCTAGAATTACCTCATCTAAGGTTAAGGAGAACCTAGGTAGGAATCCCAAATCAACTAGACACATGCCTAGGAATGCCTCAAAGAAAAATGACAAATCAAAAATTGAGGTATTAGAGAAGGAGAATCAAGTCTTGAGGTCAAGACTTGATACTTTGGAAAAGGCTCTTAAGAACTTGGAGAAGTCATCTCTAGGGTTTAAGAGTCAAAAACCCAAGTCCAAGGACAAGAAAGGTTTGGGTCACAAACCTAAGTCCCAAATGGTCAAGCCCACTTACCACAATGTTCCATTTGATTATGGAACAAAACCTAGGGCTAGGAAGACCATTACCAAGGTTACAAGGGGAGTCACCCCTATAGTTGACCTTGATGAGACCCAAATGACCAAGGCTTCAAAGCCTAAGAGGGTCATTAGGAGGGTTGCTAGGGAAGTTATCCCTAGTGAATATTTAGTGAACCCAATGAGCTCTAATAGGTATTGGATTCCTAGGAGCATTTTCTCTACCCCATAGATGGGTTAGAGAGTGTCAACTCTAATAAGAAGGGTAGTTAACCCAACTTTGAGGAAATTGACACTCAAGGAGCATTTTCAAGGTTTTTGGGAACCTTTGAAAATGAAATGGAATAATCTTTATCATTCACTCCTTGGAAGAGTAAAGTGTGCCAAAGTGAGAATATATTAATCTTACTTTAAATTGACACAATTTGGAAAAACCTAGAGAAATATCAAATTGGGATTTTGATATTCTCTTAGGTAATCAAGGCAATCCGGGCCTTAATTTAGAAGTGCTACTCTTGTAAAATTTTTAAAATGGTATAAATCAAACAAGAGATCAAGAAATGCCAATTTGGGTTTTGACATTTTCTTGGAGCACTTTGGGCAATCTAGGATTAGAATTTAAGTTAACTAAGTGTTTAAGGATACTTAGATAGGTAATCTAGGTATCTTATTTGTGTTAACTTACCATGGTTGTTTGCCATATGCCATGTCATGACATCATATTTAATTTATGATCATTTGAAATGTCATGATAATGCTTAGGTTATTATATGTCATGCTCTAGTTAAGTTTCATACTTTATGCCATGACATCATGACATTGGCACATGTTTTCCATTTATGATATCATTTATGCCATGTCATCATCTCTTGCATTAATAATCAATTGAATTGATTTAAGGATGAAAAACACATTTTGATATTGAGATCAAATTTGTGTTTAGAAAATGCATGAGACCTTAGTCTAAGATACCTAAACCCATATCTCACATCAAAATTGTCATGGATGTGTTTGATACACCTTAGATGTGTGTGAGATATTAGGATCATGAATTAGGATCAAGGTGCATAGTTCTTGTACCTAGATGATCCTAACTCAAGAAATGGAGGATCATAGGGAAAGCTTGTGTACAAGTCATGTGCATCTAGCCCTAAGATTATGGTCCTAAATTCAAATGATTTTAAAAGCATTTTAAAATTGATTTGAAAAACCTTGATGAAGCTTTCCTAGTGATAGCATTCATCATTGAACATTGTGATACAAAGTTGAGTTAAAACTTGAACTATTTCAAAGTTTTTGAACTTTGTATCAAGATTGAAAAATGGAAGTTCTTTTCTTAGAAAACTATTTTTCCATGATTGTATATGTTATGAGGAGTGTATCCTCAAAGTTTCATAATTTTTGAAATTTTTTGGAATTGTTTATGGGTTTCTGAATTTCGGGTAAAGGAAATTCAGGAATTCTGATAAGGGAGCTTGGATCGGTCACTGGACCGATCCAGAAAGGAGTGGATCGGTCACTGGACCGATCCAGGGAGGTGTGGATCGGTCCGGAGACCGATCCAGTAAGAGGCAGTGAGGTAGTCCGATCCCAGTGAATGTGGATCGATCTGGGGACCGATCCAATGGGATCCTGATCGGTCTGGTGACCGATCAGGGCGTGCCAAAAGCTGAATTTCGACTGTTGGTCTGAAATTTCAGCTGGAAGACATTGTTGGTGCAATGGTCAAGGGGGAGTTGACCTTTAGGGGGAGTTTTTATCTAATTGTCAAGGGGGAGTTGACTTTTAGGGGGAGTTTTTTACTCCTTAAGACTTTTTGAGGATTAGTGATATGGGATTATCACTAAGTTGATTGTAGAGTTTAGTATCAAGGGGGAAATTAAGAGTTTCAATGAAAGGTATGAGACTTTCATTAGGAAGAAACTCTTGATCTTGATACTCTCCTTTTTCTTTTTGATGTGTGTCAAAAAGGGGAGAGTGTTCATTGGAGAATTATTGGAGAACCCAAGTTAGGTTATCGGGTTAACCTAAGCTAGGGGAAGAATGTCAAGGAATGTTCAAGGAAGAACATTGGAATTCTTTTTGATGTGTGTAAAAAAGGGGGAGAATTATTGGAGAACCCAAGTTAGGTTATCGGGTTAACCTAAGGGGAGAATGTCCAGAGAATGTTCAAGGAAAGAACATTGGACATTGGAAGATGGTTGGAAAACCTAAGTTAGGTTATCGGGTTAACCTAAGTTAGGTTATCGGGTTAACCTAACTTGATTATGGGTTTTGTCAAACATCAAAAAGGGGGAGATTGTTGGTGCAACCTTAGGTCAAGGTTGACCTGGTTGACCCAACTCGAGGTAACTTGACTCGAGTTGTATTTTGATGTTTGACTTGGGAAGATTATCGGTGCAACCTTAGGTCAAGGTTGACCTAGTTGAGTTGCATGTTGATGTTTGACACTCGTGGAAGAGTTGTATTCTTGATATGGGACAAGAATAGATGTTTGGGAGATTGTAGGTGCAACCTTAGGTCAAGGTTGACCTGGTTGACTGAAATCCAAGTGGGCAAGCTCGAAGTCCAAGCAGGGAGCTTGGCACGCGAAAAGTCCAAGTATGGAGACTTGGCGGGAAAAGTCCAAGTATGGAACGGGAAAAGTCCAAGTATGGAGACTTGGCACGGAGAAGTCCAAGCAGGGAGCTTGGCACGAGGAAAAGTCCTAACTGGGATGTTAGGCAATGGGAAAGCCCTAACTGGGATGTTAGGCAGTTGGAAAGTCCTGGTGAGTGAAGCCAGACAGTGAGAAAGTCCTAACTGGGATGTTAGGCAGTGTGGAAATCCTGGTGAGTGAAGCCGGGCAAGGGAAAATCCAGATGGATCAGGGATGATCGGACTTCTGGTGTTGGAAAGTCCAAGTAGGTCAAGGGAGTGATCAGATACTTGGCACGAAGAGGAAAATCCAGATGGATCAGGGATGATCGGACATCTGGTGTGGAAAAGTCTAAGTGGGTCAAAGGGATTGACCGGACACTTAGCGGGGAGTGCTAGCAGGTCAAGGGAGTGACCGGATGCTAGGCATGATGTACCAACAGGTCAAGGTTGACCGGATGTTGGTGTGGAAGCCTTAGGTTTAGGGCTGAGAAGTTTGGATCGGACTGCAGACCGATCCAATGATACATGGCTCATCTGATCGGTCTGGTGACCGATCAGTGACCGATCAGTATGCTACTGATGGTTATCTGATCGGTCTGGTGACCGATCAGGAATCGATCAGTAAGCGAACAGAGGCGAAAAGAAAGGCAGGCTGATCGGTCCACAGACCGATCAGGCCATGTCCTGATCGGTCTGTGGACCGATCAGAGACGAGCATCGCGAGAAGGGGAAAGGAAGGGGATCGGTCTGTGAACCGATCCACCTCCTCTCTGATCGGTCCACAGACCGATCAGAGACGATCCACCTCTTCCCTGATCGGTCTGCAGACCGATCAGAGTTCTAGCCGTTGCGACGCAACGGCTAGTTTCTTCGCTGTTTCTTCTTCCTTCTGGAAGTACTCTTCTGCCTGAAGCTTCTGCTTCTTCTTCCTGCTGAGCTTTGTTGAGCTCGTTGGGTGCTAAAGCTTCGCGTGAGCTTCTTCTTGTTGCTGGTTTTCTAGCTAAGCTTGGATCCGAGAAGCTGCTGCTTCACCAGGGTTCCTGCTGACTTCAAGAAGGCAAGCAAGTGTTGTTTACATTTCTGTTCTTGTTTTCTTGTTCCTATTTGTACTCCTATTGCTGTTGCAAAGATTGTGGTGAGGTTTCTCCACCCACAAGGAGTATCTATTAGCCGGGTTTCCGGGGACTCATCCACCGACGGATTGGTAGGCTTCGTCCACCTTACGGACACGCCGAGGAGTAGGAGTTCATCTCCGAACCTCGTTATATGGTTTGTCTTTCTTCTCCTGTTTTCTTTCTGCATCTATTTTTCCGCTGCGCTAACCCTAGTTTGTAGAAAGAAACGAGCAATTTGGGTCGGCTATTCACACCCTCCTCTCTAGCCGTACGAAGAGATCCCATCAAGGACATGTTCCCTGGTGAGGGAACAGTAGGCGTCAGTTCGACCTAGGGTTTCCGGTTGAGAATCCGAAGTCAGACAGTCGATGACTATCAAATTCTTTATCTTTTATGTCTATATTATGCTTAACTCTATTTTGCAGGGTATAGTTGGTTTGTTGGACTAATGTATCTTGCAGGAAGCAAATTGGACAACTTTATCTTGGATGAATAGTACCCGAGGTGCCCTTCATGGAGCTTGGAGGTGCCTTGGCTCGTATGTGGAGACTGCCTCCCAGTTCGGTGCGAGGACGCCCTCATGGAGCTTGAGGGCACCCTGGACACTGTGTTGGAGTGTATACTGAAAGCCTAAGCTTTGTAAACATTCATTATGAATAAAGAATCACATTTGATCAAATTGTCTACATTTGTTTGTAGTTGTTTATTTAATTTATATTGTAGATAACATAGTATGTGGTGTCACATGCAGAAGATGATGTTATCAGTACCTTATAAATTATAAACAGTAGCTCACGACTAAAATGGAAAGGAACAAACCATTAGAAGGTCGTAGTGTAATTAGGTATTAGTTTATCTTGACTATATAATTACACTAGTACACTCAGAGTGTATTAAGTAGGACCATTTGAGGTCGTTTCTTTTATACTGACTTTATAAAGAAACAAAGACCTCAGTTATTATGGAAGTGTGTGCTCTTAATCCTAATATAATAACAAGCACATATATTTGATATTTATTTCTTTAATTTATCAATGGGTGAGATTTAGTTCGATGAATCATTAAGCCCGATAAGTTGGGAAATGATATCACTTATAGTGTGTGTTGTTGATTATAGAAGGAAACTGTGTCCTAGAGATACTAGGTTGATAATGTCCCCAAGAGGAGCTCATAAGGATTGTCATGTTAAACCCTGCAGGTGGACTTAGTCCGACATGACGATAAGGTTGAGTGGTACTACTCTTGGACTTAGATATTAATTAAATGAGTTGTCAGTAACTCACTTAATTAGTGGACATTCGATATCTTAAACACAGGGAGACTAACACACTCATAATAAGAAGGAGCCCAAAAATGTAATTTGGGATTGGTGCGGTAGTTCAATATTAGTTCTCTAGTGGAATGAATTATTATTGATAAAATTAAGTTGTGTGTTCGAGGCGAACATGGGATGCTTAATTTTATCGGGAGACCAAAACCAATTCCTCCTCTCAGTCCCTATCGTAGCCTCTTATTTATAGAGTACTATACCCACCTATACCCACCTTCTATACCCACCTTAGGAGTCGGCCAAGCTAGCTTGGGAACCAAGCTAGTGGGGGTTGAAGTGTGGTCGGCCTAGCTTGAACCCAAGCTAGAGGGGCCAGCCAAAAAAAAAATTTTAATTTTAATTTTTATTATGTGGAAGATATAATTTATTAAAGAGAATTAAAATTAAATTATCTCTCTTGTAAAAGATCTACAAAAGATTAAAGAAAGAGATTAGATCTCTTTCCTTATTTGTAGATTGGTGAGATATTTTATTTTCTCTTTAAAAATTATTCACATGTTATAAAATTAAAATTATGGAAATTTATTTTTATCAACCATGAAGAGATTTTGAAGAGAAATTTTAATTTTAAAATTTCTGGAAACAAATTAGGAAGTTTTAATTGTTGATTGAAACTTGTCTAATTTGATTTCATGATGTGGCCGGCCATTAGAATTTAATTTGGGAAATTTTATTTTATTTTTCTCAATTAAATCATGTCAAGGAAATTAAGGAGATTTTATTGTAATTAAATTTCCTAATTTGCTTAGGCCAAGGAATATAAAAGAAGGGGTGAGGGTGGCTTCATGAGATACAACCTCTATTATTTTTCTCTCCCTCTTTTGTTCCTTGGTGTGGCCGGCCATCATCATCATCCTCTCCCTCTCTTCCTCTTGTGGTGGCCGAACCTCTCTCTCCCCTTGGAGCCCTTGTGGTGGCCGGATACTACTTGGAGAAGAAGAAGAAGGAGAAAAAGCTAGCATCTCTTGGAGCTTGGTTGGTGTTTTGATCTTCTTCCTTGGTGAAGCTTCCTTATTGTTGGCCGAACCTAGCTAGGAGGAGAAGAAGGTGGTTGGTGTTTTCTCATCTCGGAAGATCGTTGCCCACACAACGTCCGAGGTTAGAAGAGGAATACGGTAGAAGATCAAGAGGTTTTTCTACAAGGTATAACTAGTAATTTTTCTTTCCGCATCATACTAGTTATTTATGGAAATAATACCAAATACAAGAGGCTTACGTTCTAGAATTTCGAATATGTTTTTCGATGTTGTGTTCTTTTGTTTTTTCTTTTCCTTGTGATTTGATTGTTCTTTTCGGTTAACCTAAAGTTATTTTAGGAAATTAAATATTAGATTTCTATAAAAGGTTTTGTCTAGTCGGTGGTGGTTGCTCCCATATCCAAGAAGGTCGTGTGCCTCGCCACGTCAGTACTGGGAACCAATTATGGAAATTAATATTTAATGGAATTAATAACTTAAGGTGATTTGGGTCGAACGTGTTAAGTTCTGCAGGAGATCCAAGTCAAAACCTAAAAGAACAAATAGATTAAGTTTTGGATCAAACGTGTTAAGTTCCGCAGGCGATCCAAAATTTAATTTAAAAGAACACATGGTAGCTAGGAGAAGGTTCAGACCTTTGTACAAAATTTTTGTACAGTGGAACCTCTAGGTTTTCCGAGTAGCAACCAACACACTGGTGCAAGGGTGGCCTCCATGCGGTTGGAGGCACCCTCAAGCGGATAAGCAGCGAAGGTCAGAAGCTTATCTGCACATGGTTGACTCATCGGGTTGGAGGCACCCTTATGGAGCTTGAGGGCCCCCTCCACAGGCTATAAAAGGCAGTCTCGAGCAGCAGCTTTCAATGACAACGGAATTGCATTCTGTCTTCTCCGTGCTGCTCAAAATATAATCCAGAAAAGCTATAGCAAGACTCCGACGACCAGGAGCTTCAAACTTATTATTTTTTATTGTCGGTATATACTTTATTGCTGCTTTAATTGTATTTCAAACTATAATATTCCCATGCTCATAGTGATTGCCTAAAGTAAACGCTCAACAAGTGTGGGCCTTGGAGTAGGAGTCACCCTAAGCTTTGAACTAAGTAAATATTGGTGTTCGTGTGTTTGTTTTTTTATTATTTCCACTGCATTTTACTTTAAGTTTTCCAAAATGAAAGTGAAAGTCATGAGCTCTATTCACCCCCCTTCTAGCACTTTCAATCAAACAATTAGTATCAAATCAGGGTCATTTCGAATTGGTGAAACCACCATTCAAGAAATCTTTTTCTTTCTTTCGTGGTAATTTTCTAAGTTTTCGGAGTCTATCAGAATCGGTATAATTTGTTGGGGTTGCAAGGTTGCAAACATAGTCCCATATTGGAAACACATGGGAAAGATCATGGGTTTATAAGAGAAAAGATATCTCCATTGGCATGAGGCCTTTTAGGGAGAGCCCAAGAGCAAAGCCATGAGGGCCTAGGCCCAAAGTGGACAATATCATGCCATTGTGGAGATATCTAAATTTTTTTCGATTCTATAATTGGTATCAGAGTCCGGACTGCTAGAAGGTTTAACCGTCGACTGTGCACAAGAGCTATGGTCTGGTTGATCCATGTGGGTACAATATTGACCTCAAACAAAGAAAGTGGGAGCTCCTATGTTCGGATCAAGAGGACCAGACACCAGGCAGGAAGTCCTAGTAGGTTGGGTGGGCCAAGGGGCAGGAAGACCTGGTGGGTCAAGGATCGGACGTGGGAAGCCTATGGTCCTTTGTTTGAGGGGGGGATTGTTGGGGTTGCAAGGTTGCAAACATGGTCCCATATTGGAAACACATGGGAAAGATCATGGGTTTATAAGAGAAAAGATATCTCCATTGGTATGAGACTTTTTGGGTAGAGCCCAAGAGTAAAACCATGAGGGCTTAGGCCCAAAGTGGACAATATCATACCATTGTGGAGATATCTAAATTCTTTTCGATCCTACATAATTACCACCTTATGATCCATTTTTTTCATAATTGAAGTTTTTTGCTCAAATCTGGTGTAACACCACTCGAGTTTGAGTTTTAAATTTTTAATCCCGCACTACTGATCTAAGACTAAGTCTTGGAACAAGTTTTTTGTTTGTTTTGTGTGTGCGAGATTCCCTTTACTATAATGGCCCATCAAGAAGGCTAAAGCACAACCCACCCTCCGCTCTTCACCGGTGAGGACTTCGGCTATTGGAAGGGCTAAATGCAATCATACCTCCAAACTCAGTTCGAGATGTGGATGATCATCAAGACTGGGATTTCACTTCCACTTGACGGCTTGGGAAAACTAGTAACATGCGAGAATTGGGACGCAAGCATAATTAAGAAGGTCGAGGTCAACGCTAAAGCAACTTGCACCCTCCAATGTGGACTAACAAAGGAGGAGCTGAACTAAGTCAGCCCATTCTCAAGCTCGAAAGAGCTATGGGAAAAACTGATCCAGCTGCACGAGGGCACGTCTGACACAAAGGTAAGTAAGCGCGACCTACTCTTTAATAAATTATATAACATCAAAATGTAAGAAGGAGAGACAGCAAGCCAGCTTCATGCACGAATTCAAGACCTATGAACGGACTCCATGCAATCGGACAGAAAGTGGAAAATCGTGACATCATAAGGTACACACTTAATGCCTTTCCAAGGAACACCTTGTGGTCATCCATGGTTGATGCTTACAAAGTGTCCAAGGATCTCTCTCAAATTAAGTTAGATGAACTTTTCTTTGAATTTGAATTGCACGAATAGACTAATGCACGTCCGATCAAGAAAGGTGTTGCATTATTTGTAAGTACAAGCAAGTCAAAGTAATCAAGAAAGAAGCATCAGATCAAACCCGACTCCGAAAAAGAACCAGACTCAGATAATGATGACGACGAGATAGAAGCTGAACTCATCAACCTAGTATGCAAGCTCTACAGAAAGAAGAAGGGGTTCATAAAGAAGGATATCAAGAAGGTGGTTCAATCGAAAAAGGTACAAACAAGTCCAAAGGTAAAGTTCGAAGTAACCTGCTATGGGTGCAATCAAAAGGGACACGTCAAGGACAATTGTCTGACCTAAAAGAAGCAAAGAAGCAGAGGAAGAAGAAAACACTACAAGCCACATGGGATGAGTCCTTGTCAGAAGATTCCGACGAAGAGCTCGAATAGATGAGGTTTCTTGCACTGACGGCCCAGGAACACATCGACGAATCGGAGACCGAAAGTGAATCGAAAGCTGAGTTCGAGCGAAGCCACAGATCCATATCCATTTCCGAAGGGCCTAAACCTACTGTAAGTGCTTGTCAGATAGATAAGTTGTACAATTTAGTTAATTATTTATTGCGTAAGTTAGCTAAATCTAATGTCCGGTTCAAGTCACTTCAAAAGGAGGTAAAAACCCTTAAAGAAGTGACTAACCCTAGCTCCTTGACTGATCTCAATCAGACTGGAACCTCAACTCAAGTCCAAAAGCTTGAGGAAAAGAATTCTAGCCTGAAAGATCAAGTCAAGGAACTAAAGGACACGTTGAAATGGTTTACTCTAGGTTCCAAGAATCTTGATATAATTCTTGAAAAACAACGAGTCGTTTACAACAGATCTGGACTTGGATTTAAAACTAAGCGCAAATACAAGTCCTATTTATCTCTTGTTAATAGAACAAATAGAAAATTAGTCCAAGCATGGGTCCCCAAGTCAAACTTGGTTAATCAAGTTGGACTTGGACAATATTGGGTCCCCAAGGATCAAATCCATTACCTTAATAGACCATATCGAGGCTATGATCCAGGGGGAGTTAATAGGAAGACCATTTTTAGAATTATTTGATGATTGCTTTTACTGCTTTTATTATACATACTTAGATTAGGCTAGATAAGGACCTAGGCGTAATTTACATTTGACTAGTTAGCCATAGGGATTTCAAAAAGAAAATTAAATATCCAATTTCTTTGAAAGGCTTTGTCTAGAAGTGGTAGATGATCTCATACCCCAGAAGACCTAGTGCCTCGCCATAGTCTGGAAGCCAATCATTGAAATATATATTTAATTAACTAATTGAAAAACTTAGTCTAACTCAAATGTAAATTAATCCTTAGATGATAACCTAAATTAAAGATTAATTTAACCATCTCACAAAACTATTAAGGTTCCTTGAGTGATAACCTAGAAAAGGGTGAGATGGGCCTAGGTTTATAATAGTTAGCCGAATCCACATTAATTAATTCAACTTAATTAATTTTGGAAAATTAATTTAAAAAGCTTAATTATTTCAAATTCTAATTATTTTCAAAATTCCAATTAATTTCAAAATGTTAATATTAATTTCAAAATGTTAATTATTTTTAAATCATAATTAAATTATAATTATTTTTAGATTATAATTAATTTCAAAATCATTATTTTCAAAATTATAATTTCAAAATCATAATGAATTTCAAAAACATAATTATTTGATTATTGACTTTTAATCATAATCAATTTTTCAAAATCTTAATGATAGTTAATATGTAAGATTATAATTTCAAACATTAATATATTTTCAAAATTCCAAAAATTTAAATGTTTATTCATATTTTAAATTCAAACTCATTGAAAATTCAAACTTATATTTTAAATATAAATTTAAATAAAGTTAACTCCGTCTCACACTCACTCATAAGCTGAACATGCTTGATAACGTAGAATGGGTGAGATGAAAAATTAGGAAAATAAATAATAACTTTTATGTTTTTATACACATGCTTTGACTCTAGAACCCTCAAATATTCTTAGCATTAATTAAGGGGGAGTGTAAAGAAATTTAAAGACTTTAATTTTTATTGTTTTTCAAAGTTAAAAAGTTCAATATATTTTTGAAAAATGAAGTTTTTTTAAACTAAGTATTTGCTAAAGTTTGTTATCAAAATAGTTTTAAAGTTAAGTTTTTATCAAAATATTTTTTGGCTAAATCTTTTATCAAAATGTTTAAGTACGCTTAATTAAGTTTTTAAATTTATCAAGGTTCTTTTTAAAGCTAAGTTTTTTATTAACTTATTTTGAAAACTAACTTTTTATTAAAGGCTTTTAAAGCTAAGTTTTGAAAGTACTAAATTTATCAAAGTTTTTTTAATCTAAGTAATTTCAAAACTAAAAATTTAGCTAAATCTTCTTTGGAAAGGCTAACTATTTACAAAAATTCTCTACTTTAGCTAAGTTTTTTAAAGAAATTATTTTCAAAGCTAAATTTCACTGAGTGCTACCCTTCAAGGGGAGATTAAAGTTAAAAATAATAATTTTTTTTTCAACCCTCTCTCTACTTAGTATGCTTTTTGATTTATGTCAAAGGGGGAGAGAGAAGTCAAAGTTAAAAAAGTTAAGAATTTGAAAAAAAAAAGGAAGCATAAGGGGGAGCACTAAGTTTTTTCAAATTTATTGTATTTATGCTCATGTTACTTATGCTTAAATTCCTTTATTTTATTGTTATGTTTTACTTAACTTTGAACCGTGTTGCCATAATCAAAAAGGGGGAGATTGTTAGTGCGGGAAGCATCCGACAGTTGAACCTATGTTTTGATTATGTCAATGAGTCTAAAGTTAAGTTGTTTTGTTATCTAACAAGTTGATGAGATTGCAGGAAAGTCCTAAGTATACTTAGGCAAAAGTCCTAGCTGTGGTTAGGCAGGTGAAAAACCCTAGGGGGTGGTAACCCTAGGTCCTAGGGGTGGTAACCCTAGGCAGAAAGTCTTGGTAGGTCGAGGGTTTCGGGCAAAAGTCCTAGAGTCGGGGACTCTAGGTGGAAAGTCCTGGTGTCGGGAACCAGGTGAAAGAACTGGGTGGGTCATGGAGCGGGTGTCCAACGAAAAGTCTTGGAGCCTCGGGCACTGAGCAAAAGTCTAGTCGATCTGGAGGACCGATCTGGTAACAGATGTATTCTCTTGAGTGGAGTAGGTGAGGATGCGTTCCTTGGTGAGGGAACAGTAGGCGGCAGTTCGACCTAGGTTTCCGGTTGGGAATCTGAAGTCAGAATCGGACAGTCTGATGACTGTCAAATTCTTTATCTTTTTTGTCTATATTATGCTTAACTCTATTTTGCAGAGTATAGTTGGTTTGTTGGACTAATGTATCTTGGAGGAAGCAAATTGGACAACTTTGCTTGGATGAATAGTACCCGAGGTGCCCTCTATGAAGCTTGGAGGTCCCTTGGCTCGTATGCGGAGACTGCCTCGTAGCTTGGCGCGAGGGCACCCTGGACACTGGCGCGAGGGCGCCCTCCATGCGGTTGGAGGCACCATCAAGCAGATAAGCAGCGAAGGTCAGAAGCTTATCCCCACACGGTTGACTTGGCGGGTTGGAGGCACCCTCATGGAGCTTGAGGGCGCCCTCCATAGGCTATAAAAGGTAGTCACGATTAGCAGCTTTCAACAACAATGTAATTGCAATCTATCTTCTCTGTGTTGCTCAAAAGACGATCCAAAAAAAGCTATAGCAAGACCCCGACGACCAAGAGCTTCAAACTTATTATTTTCTATTTTCGGTATATACTTTATTACTGCTTTAATTGTATTTCAAACTGTAATATTCCTATGCTTATAGGGATTGCCCAAAGTAAACGCTCAACGAGCGTGGGCCTTGGAGTAGGAGTCACCCCAGGCTCTGAACTAAGTAAATCTTGGTGTTAGTGTGTTTATTTTTTTATTATTTCCACTGCATTTTACTTTGAGTTTTCTAAAATGAAAGTGAAAGCCATGATCTCTATTCACCCCCCTTCTAGCGCTTTCAATCCAACAAAGACCTCCTTCTTGGAAGGCGGAGAATTCTCTTATAGACATTGAAAGCTCAGTGAAGAAATTACATACTAAAGAGATGGAAGCACATAATTTGTTTACAAGTATTTCTTTTAACTCCAAGGACAAAAGCTCTATTTATAACCTACTAGTTGAATTTTTCCATTGGCTAACGTGGTAGCTCTGGGCACTCCCATCTGTGCACCTTATCTGTTTCGCAATGACTCTTTAATGGCTTGATGATAATATTTTATCCTCACCCGAGCACCTGGATTGGTGCTGACATGGACTCCGAGAGTTATTCTCATCGTGACGGTCCAAAGAGGTACCTACACGGTACTAGGCTGGTTCGGGCTCCTAGACTCCAGGCGATCGAGCAAGTCAACTTCATGTTGACTTATCCGACTATTCTAATCGTTTGGGTGATTCTATGGCCATCCAAACTTGAGCTCACTCGAATCCAACTCCGACCTTCTCCTCGAGTAGACTTCTCTCTAGCTTCTCATTCCTCAGAGGCATCGCACACGTCCTTCTCATCTACCGGTGTACTCTTCCATAGCTTCTCATCTCTCGAATGCACCGAGCCCATAAATTTGCTTCTCGTGCAATCCTTCTCGTCTGTTGTATCTTTCGCTCAACTTCTTATGTTCCTAAGTCCTTGCACACTTAGACATAAGGTATCAAACAATGCAAAGCCTAACTTGACTTGGTTGATCACTTCAAAATCATCTTGGGGTACCTAGATTACAAAGGTATTTTTTTGGATGATTATATAGGAAATGATGACCTTGGTTGATTGCATGTGGAGTAGACTTGAGAATAGTGGAGTAAACCAGGTTGGATTTTCGATTTTAGGGGCCTAAAGCTGAAGCTTTGGGTGCCTTATATAGATGTAATCCAAGCACATGGAGATGGTTCCAAGCACATGGAGATGGTTCCAGGCACCTCAATAGAAAGCATTTTAGGGTGCCTGGAATCGATCCAAACACCCTTATCCCAAATTATGGGTGGTTTTATGAAATTGTGGGCAGTTTTGGACAATGATTTGAGTCACCTAGATTAACTCCAGGCGCCTTGATAGGTTTAACAATTTGTATTAATTTTATTTAAGTAGTTAAAAGGATTAAAATTGTTTAAGTTTTAATTTAATTAAAGGTTAATTTTTAAGTTAATTAGGTTTAAGGTTAATTCAAAGTTAATTTAGGTTTAATTAATTTAAGGTTAATTTAAAGTTAATTTACATTTAATTAATTTAAGGTTAATTGTGAATTAATTTAGGTTTAATTAATTTAAGGTTAATTTAAAATTAATTTAGGTTTAATTAATTTAAGGTTAATTTTGATTGAAATAAATTAATTTGATAAGTTAATTTATTTTTTAGATAAATTAGTTTATTGATTTTATTTTAGTTTAAAAAATTAATTTTTGATTAGTTAAATTAAGTAGAATTAAGTAAATTTAAATTATTAGTTAATTTGAATTAAGTTAAATTATTTGGTGATTGGATTTACTTAGATTAAGTAATTAATTTAGATTAAATTTAAGTATGTTAAATGAATTTAGTCATTAACTTAGATTAAGTGAAGTTTAATTAATTGAGTTTATTAAGTTAAATTATTTTAAGTTAATAAATTTTAATTAAGTTAATTTTTAATTTTAATTAAATTTATTTTAAGTTTATTAAATTTTAATTAAGTTAATTTTAATTTTAATTAGTTCATTAAATTAATTAGAGTTTAATTTGTGATATACAATAATTAAATAATAAGTGTTATTTGAGAAATAACATTATTAGAATTTTTGAGAATTTTTAGAATTTTTTTTGGGATTTAAACGGAATTCATATGACACATTTCATGGGGATCAATTTATTGGGCTAAGAGAAAGCCTATTTAGAATATCTCTTAAATGGGAGTTGATTGATTTAGTTAAACATATGCTAGATTAATTAAACCTAGGTATGGGTATATAAGCCTAGTTTCCTCACCCGAACCGGATTCCCCTCTTCATTGCCAACCTCTCCTTCCTCCTCCCCACGCTGGCCGGCCATGCCGCTCCGGCAGTGCTATAGCCGCCGACCGTGTCAGAGCTACCATCACGAATCCACTTCTCTACATGATCCGTGAGACCCAGCGCCATCGTCCCTTCTTTCCCCTCCTGATCCACCATCGCCGACACCCGAGAGCCACTTGAGGGTCACCAGAGTGCCGCCTCTTCGATACTCTTGTTCTGATCCAGTAGCCAACTATGTGAGAGATCGTCGTCGCCCCATCTCTCAATCATCATGAGGAATAATTCTGTCGCCCCTCTTCATCAGTGCTGATGTAGCAACCAACACAACTAGTTTCCTCTTCAATGTTCTTTACACCCGATCTAGTGCCACCGACCACTGCGAGAGCTGCCATCACCCCTTTAGTTTACCGAGCCCAGCAGGTTGACCCACTGCCAGCCATCTCTTCACTTCCTTCTAAATTCCAACCTTGTCACCACGGATGCATTGCTAAGATTGGTTGTGACTCAGATGCCTTTATTAACACTGCTCTTATGTCCTGCTCATTTGGTCATGTCGGTGATGCCGAACATATGTTTGTTGAAATGCCCTAATTCCTCTTGCTTCCTCTATATGTGCCATCAGTTCCACCGCCAGTCATCTGTAGTTGTGAGCTGTTGCTAGGGTAGTGAACATCCACAGTAAGAAGATGTGGGGTAACAAAATCTTGCTTCTTATTAAACTCACATAGTTGGATTGGTTAATTGGGAGAATGCTTATTTTAATATATTGATTACTTGTGCATTTGGGATATTGAAGGAATAAATATGGTTTATTTAGTTGAGGATGGTGTTTACTTGTGTAGGATTATCTCCATTGTATGTGGATTAATGAAATGGATTGAGTTAAACCTAATTCAATGGATAGATGGATTGGGGGGTTAACCAATGATCGTTACCATTAGGATTTTCTAATTGGGTTTGGATTTAATTTAGCTAGTTGATACATGATGGGATTTAGCTAAACTATACCTTTTGATGCAAGACTCTGATTTAAGATGAGCATCTTGATGTGGGAGTCAGTTGATACGAGCTAGGATAAAGGTGGGTGCTTCCTACTTTATCTCTTTAGTATTTTGACTTTAGTGCATGAGCTAGATACTCAAATAGTTACAGTATTTACCTCGACTCTACTCATAATTTTCCTGATCTTGATACATACCTACTTGATCTTTAAGATGATCGAATCTATATATATACAGTCTCTCATTGCCATCTATGATATTTAGCAGATACTAAATAACATGTTTACTTACTTTGATTGCTGTTTATTCATGTACCTTATTGAGCATGCTAGTTTTATTATAGCATAGCTAATTTCTATTTATATATGTGATGACTATTGCATCTTGCTCATCATATCATTGCATGAATGTTGGCAAAAATTTTTGCCTTTTGGTTGAGAGAGTCATTGGCTAGAGCGCACACTCGGCCACTCATATGTAGTGGTAGCTAGAGTACATGTCGCTTGTCCTATCGTGTTCCCACTTGGTCACTCATGGGTAGTGGTAGCTAGAGTTGTGAGCAGCAAGGACCCCATTGTAATGTAGCTAGTTAGCTGCTATGCAAACTGTCCACTCAGTCACTCGAGAGTAGTGATAGCTGGAGTATTGTATAGTTATCATTTGTAACGACCCACCTTCTACTGACTAGGCTGTGAGGTCGATCGCTACATTATGCTGTGCTAAATTACTATTGCGGAAATCTGGATTGATTAAAATTTTACTAAACTGATTACTGTAAAATCTGAACTTAATATTCTAGGTGTACCTAGGAGTTGTACACATGCTAGGGAAGATAATCTATGCCTCTCGGATGTCCTGTTAGCTGTAGCATTTCAATTGATCCATGAATCGATTGGGCTGTCGGATCGATCCAGTGATGGATCCAGCTTGATACTGGCACGGAGACAAACTCTGGATCGGTTGGCTGACCGATCCATAAGCTATATTGTACAGATGCGGTGGATCGGTCTGGACCGATCCGAGTCGATCGATCGGTGAGCCGATCGATGGCTCACCGATCGGTCGGTGGACCGATCGATGAGCTTCATACTCTCTGTTGCATCCGGATCGGTCGGTGGACCGATCCAGCCGCATACAGCTCGGTTGACCGATCCAGTGGCACAACCCATTTCTGATCGATCTGTAGATCGATCTGGGTTTCTGATTTCGAACCAGAACCCCTGATTTCAGCACTATTTCGTGCCTCAATCACATTACATGTTCTAAGATGGCTAGGAAACACTCTAACAACCACAACTAACATTCTAACATCATAAAGAACAATGTTCTAAGCATAATAGAGTGCATGGTTAACTAATTCATAGCGATCAACATACTAAAGTGCAAATTGCTAAAACACTAAAAAGTACTAATGTTTAAACAAAGCTTGCTAGAGTTCCCTAAGATCTTCTTTCCAAGTTCCTACCCACACACATCCTCGTAGCATTGTCCTCCAGCCTCCGCTAGTCCATCTTTCCTTTACCTTTATCTACAGTATAAGGAAAAGAAAGTATCTATAAGCTTTCGCTTAGTAAGAAACCATCTACCTCACTAAAACATGCATTCGATGCAATTTGCTTTTAAAATATGTTGTTTGAAAGTGCACTGATTAGACTGAAACATGGCATGTTATCATACATAGAAATCAAAGCTAGTCATGGCATACTATCATCTAAACATGTGTAATAAAAGCTGAACATGAACACCAAAGCATGGCATACAAAGCTAACCATAACTATCATGTCTAACAACAAGGAAAACTGAGCTGAACATGAATTAAGCTAGTCTGGAACTGAATGCAAACTCAACTAACATAACTGATCTTTGTGAGTTTTGAAAAACTATAATATAATAGATTAAAATACATAATCATACTGCTAATGGGCTCGACAACTGTACATGCTATGTGCGCATCCTCAACTAAACCCGGGGTTGCAAATCCCGAATTTAGCAAGGTTTACTAGGTTATCTAAACCTAGGGACCGACTATGGGAGCCCAGCCCAATGGATATCTAATCCTGTAGAGTGCCACTACTGAAAATAAAATACTGAATTATAGCTAATTAATTTACCTTGCTTCTACTAGGTTATCTGAACCTAGAGGCGACTGTGGGTGCCCACCCATTGGACCGTAGTCCCATATATGCTGTGGCAAGGCTAACTAAACTATTTAAATGCTTTTATTGCATTTACTGAGCTATTAAAATGCCTAAGTTGCATTTTTCTGTGCTAAATAATTTAATCGAACACTTAGTATGCAATAATTAGCATCTTTGTGCCGAAAGTCTACATATTACTAAACTAAAACATGGAATTCACACGAAAGCTACTTATACTGCAGGTGAGGGGTTTCTTACCTCCTGTTCGGATTTTCTTACGATTCTAATCGCTAGATTTCCGAAGGAGACGATCCTTTCGACGATCTTCTCGCGTCTATGCGTTCCTCTCGCGGAGGGGAGTGTCCTCGTGTCGAAGTCATCGCCGGAAAGTGTCCTTGGGCCGAACCTCAGCCTTCCTTGTGGTTGGCGCCGAGAGAGGGAGAGGAGAAGTGAGCGGCGGAATTAGGTTGTGGTGGAGAAAGCTACGATCCAAGAAAATAACTCTTCACCTAATTATTTCCTATTTATATTAAGTGATAATTCCGGCCCAACTCCAACTTAAATATATATGTTTCCCTTTCCTTTCAGCACGGCCCTGCTGGGTTCAACTGGTTACTAAAATTATCCGTAAACTACAGGTCTTGGGTTCAATTCCCGCTTGGGCCGTTTTCGTTTTCTATTTGTTTTTGCTACCTCCGCTACTCTAAAATTTCTGTAAAAATATCCTAAAATTCCAGAAAAATCATAGAATATTTCTAAAATAGTTTTGAGAATTTTCGGGCGTTACAATTCCCCATACCTTATAAAAAGTTCGTCCTAGAAATTTAGAATTATTCTGGGTACTTCTGTCTCATGCTGGCTTCTGTCTCCCAAGTTGCCTCTTCTGCTGTGTGACTGTGCCAAATAACCTTAACTAATGGTACTTCCTTGTTCCGCAATTTCTTAATTGCTCGGTCTATTATCTGAATAAGCCGACTGTCATAGCTGATGTCTTCGCGGATCTGTACCGACTGGGGCTCAATCACCTGGGTGGCATCTGGGGTATGCTTCTTCAGCATAGAGACATGAAATACATTGTGGACAGCTGACATTTCCTGGGGTAGCTCTAGCTCATATGCTACCTTGCCCACTCTTCTGCTGATAAGGTATGGTCCCACACATCTGGGACTTAGCTTGCCCTTTTTCCCAAACCGCATTTCTCCCTTCATGGGAGCTACTCTGAGGAACACTGAATCCCCAACTGAGAACTCTAAAGGTCTGCGCCGTGTATCAGCTTAGCTTTTCTATCCTCTGGCGGATCTGCTGTATAGCTGCTGTGGTATCTACTACTAAATCTGTATGAAGTTCTAGTTCTTTCTGTTCACCACTCTCATACCAGCAGATTGGAGATCTACACCTCCGCCCATTGAGAGCCTCGTAAGGTGCCATGCCGATAGTGGCCTGATAGCTGTTGTTGTATGCAAATTCTGCTAGACTCAGATATTTGCACCAACTTCCTTTGAAATCTAGGGCACATGCTCGGAGCATATCTTCGAGTACCTGATTTACCCGCTCCGTCTGTCCATCTGTCTGAGGATGGAAAGCTGTGCTAAATTTTAACTTCGTGCCCAAAGCTGTTTGTACACACTCCCAGAAGTGTGATGTGAACCTACTGTCTCTGTCCGAAATAATGGTTCGTGGGACTCCATGCAGCCTGACGATCTCCTTGAGATACAACTGAGCTAACTGCTCCATGGAATAGGATATTCTGATAGCTAGGAAGTGGGCTGATTTAGTCAACCTGTTGACTATTACCCAGATGGTGTTGAAACCATTCGTGGTTCTGGGTAGTCCCACTATAAAATCCATAGAAATGTCCTCCCACTTCCATTCTGGAATCTGAATAGGCTGCAGAACTCCTCCTGGTTTCTGATGTTCTGCCTTGACCCTCTGACAGGTCAGACAGGTGCTGACATATCTAGCGATGTCCCTCTTCATCCCAGGCCACCAAAATCGTTTCTTCAAGTCTTGGTACATTTTGGTGGAACCAGGATGCATCGCATAAGGAGTCCTGTGAGCCTCATCTAGAATTTTCCTCTATAGTTCCTCCTGATCCGGAACACATAGCCTGCCACCAAAATACAACACCCCACTATCTGATATTCTGAACTCTCCACCTTCTGATTCTGCTAAACCTTGCTTGATTCTCTGAATTTCAGGATCCTGCTCCTGAGCTGTCTGGATGTCACCGAGCAAGGTATACTATAATGTCATAGTAGAGAGCTGTCCGACTATAAGCTCGAGACCGAAATCTGAGATCTCCTTCTGTAGGGGCGGTGACATAGCTGCTAGAGATAATAGGGTAGCGCTGGACTTCCTGCTGAGGGCGTCTACTACCCTATTCGCTTTTCCTGGGTGGTAGAGGATATCTATGTCGCAGTCTTTGACCAGTTCTAGCCATCTGCACTGTCGCATATTCAGATCCTTCTGAGTGAAGAAGTACTTCAGACTCTGATGATCTATATACACTCTGCACTGAGCTCCATACAAGTAATGTCTCCAAATCTTGAGAGCGAACACCACTGCTGCAAGCTCAAGGTCATGAGTAGGATAGTTCTTCTCATAATCCTTAAGTTGTCTGGAGGCATAGGCGATCACCTTGCCATCTTACATCAGCACTGCTCCTAGTCCCAACTTCGAGGCATCACTATATATGTCAAAGTTATCTGCGTTCTCTGGTAGAGTCAGAATAGGTGCACTGGTCAATCTCCTTTTCAGCTCGCTGAAACTGTTCTCACAGTTCTCTATTTTTTCTGGTAAGAGCTGTCAGTGGGGAGGCTATCCTGGAGAAGTCCTCTACGAATTTCCTGTAGTAACCTGCTAATCCTAGAAAGCTTCTGATCTCACTAGCGTTCTTGGGTCTTTTCCAGTTGCTCACAGCTTCTATCTTACTGGGGTCTACCATGATACCATCCTTTTCAGCTTGCTGAAACTGTTCTCACAGTTCTCTGTCCACTGAAATTTTCTGTTCTTTCTGGTAAGAGCTGTCAGTGGGGAGGCTTTCCTGGAGAAGTCCTCTACGAATTTCCTGTAGTAACCTGCTAATCCCAGAAAGCTTCTGATCTCACTGGCGTTCTTGGGTCTTTTCCAGTTGCTCACAGCTTCAATCTTACTGGGGTCTACCATGATACCATCCTTTGAGATGATGTGACCCAGGAAGGACATCTGATCTAGCCAAAATTCACATTTGGTAAACTTGGCGTACAGCTGATTCTGCTGAAGGGTCTGCAATACTGTTTTCAGGTGCTCTATGTGTTCTTCCTGAGTTCTGGTATAGATAAGGATGTCATCGATGAACACGATAATGATCCTATCTAAATATTCTCTGAATACCCTGTTCATAAGGTCCATGAAAGTAGCTGGAGCATTTGTCACGCCAAAGGGCATGACTACGAACTCGTAATGTCCGTATCTAGTCCTGAATGCTGTCTTGGGTATGTCCCCTTCTTTAACCTTCACCTGATGATAACCTGATCTGAGGTCTATTTTAGAGAACACTGCTGCTCCCTTTAGCTGATCAAACAGGTCATCTATTCTGGGAAGAGGATACCTGTTCTTGATTGTGACTTGGTTCAGTGCCCGGTAGTCTATACACAGGCGCATGCTCCCGTCTTTCTTCTTCACGAACAATACAGGTGCTCCCCATGGTGAGTGACTAGGACGGATGAAGCCCTTGTCAAGCAGCTCCTGTAGTTGCTCATGAAGTTCCTTCAGTTCTGCTGGAGCCATGCGGTAAGGTGCTTTGGAGATAGGATTTGTATCGGGAATGAGCTCTATCTCAAATTCGATCTCCCTGTCTGGTGCTAGGCCTGGTAACTCTTCAGGGAAGACTGCTGGGTAGTCACATACGACTCGGACCTCTGCTAGCTGTTGGTCCTTGTCCTGACTGGTACTGACTACGTGTGCTAAGAACCCCGTACATCCTGAATCCATCAACCTCTGTGCCTTCATAGCTGAGAGAAACTTCTTGGTCTCCGATTACTCAAATTTAGGCTCCGCCTCAGGTTGGAATATGACTTTTGCTTACGACACTCGATGGAAGCACCGTATTTGATCAAGAAGTCCATCCCGAAGGTGACGTCGTAGTCTAATCACTATCAGATCGCAAAAGAGCTCTCTGTCTGCTATAGTGACCGGCACTGCTCTGAGCCAGTGCGTAGACGCCATGATTTCTCCTGAGGGTAACGTCGTAAGGAACTGGCTACTGAGTACCTCTGGAGGTACTACTAACTTCTCAGCAAATGCCCTGGATATGTATGAATGGGTTGCCCCAGTATCGAATAAGACAGTTGTACTTTGCTGTAAAATACTAATCTGACCTGTAACAACTGTCGAGGCATTTGCTGCGTCCTCTCTGGTGAGTGAGTAGATCCTCGCATTGGTCGTAGCTGGAGGGGCTTCTAATCTGCCCTGGCTGATATGTGGATCATCTAAAGCGGCCTGCATCTGATGTAACTGAGCTGGCTGGCCTCCATACTGAATCGGCTGTGGCTGAGGAAGACTGGTCTTGTTTGGACACTGCTTGGCCATATGCCCTTCCTGTCCGCATTCAAAACATCCTCGTGTGCCCTTACAACAACCTCCAGGATGAAATTTCCCACAAGTAGCACACTTTGGATAACTGGGCTGCTTGCTGGCTGGCCCTCCTTTTGGGTAACTCCCTGGTTTGCGCTTGTTGCTGGAGTTCCCTTTCCAGTTAGAGCCATGGGAGTTGTGGCCCTGTTGTTTCTGAGTGTCTGAGCCTCCTTGACCTTTAGCTTCTGAGAGGACTTGCTTCTGCTGCTTGATGCTATTCTGGTAATGCTCAGTGATTAGAGCATTGCTCACTAATTCTTCTGTGGTTTGTGGCCTATGAACGCCACCAACCATGTTCATTGCTATTTCCGGCCTCAGCATCTTGAGCATCAACCGGATTCGTTCCCTTTCTGTGCTGACTAATTCAGGGCATAGACGAGCCAACCTGTTGAATTTCTTCACGGCTTCCTCAACTGATAGGTTGCCCTGACGAAACTCAATGAACTCGTCGTAGTGACGGTTGGTGACCCGTATGTGAAAGAACTCCTCAAAGAATTCCTTCTCGAAGTCAGCCCATGTCATCTGGTTCACTGGGCGCTTCGCTCTGATTCTCTCTCACCACATACGTGCATCTCCTGTCAGACAGAAGGAGGCGCACTTTACCTTCTCATGTTCTGGCCAGTCCAGAAGCTCCATCGTACTCTCCAGTGTTTTGAACCAGGCTTGTGCATCCCATGGTTCGCTGGTGCCTGAGAAGTTCTCGGGCTTGACTCTTTGCCACTGGATCAGATAGGCTTCTCTCTGCATTCCTACTGCTGGGGCTATTGGTGCCGTAGGCTGGACTGGTGGAACCTCTAAAACTACTGGTGTCGCTAAGTTAGGCTCCGGGGTGACAGTGGGAGTGTTCTGCTGACTAGCCTTTAAGGTGGCTATTTCCTGTTGCTGTTCAGCTAGCTGCTGCTGTAACTGAGCCACTAGTGCTGTAAGGTCTGGGGGAGGCACTGAACTGCCTGCCTCATGCTCGGGCTCAGTGGCTGGTGCCCTTCTAGCTGGGCGTCCTCGTGCCATTTCTAAAGACATGCAGGACATACATGACTAACACAAGCATAATAGAGAAACTATTGTCATCATGTTAACTACTATCATAAACAAGCATGCTTTAGTTATCCATAATAGAAAAGTAATAAACATACAAAGTGAGAGGTATTCTTACTTGGAAGCTGCAGGTACAATGCTGATGTGTGTGTAGGAAGTATGGAAACTGCTCTGATACCACTCTGTAACGACCCACCTTCTACTGACTAGGCTGTGAGGTCGATCGCTACATTATGCTGTGCTAAATTACTATTGCAGAAATCTGGATTGATTAAAATTTTACTAAACTGATTACTGTAAAATTTGAACTTAATATTCTAGGTGTACCTAGGAGTTGTACACATGCTAGGGAAGATAATCTATGCCTCTCGGATGTCCTGCTAGCTGTAATCAGGCATTTCAATCGATCCATGAATCGATTGGGCTGTCGGAACGATCCAGCTTGATACTGGCACGGAGAAAAACTCTGGATCGGTCGGCTGACCGATCCATAAGCTATATTGCTTCTGTATGCGGCTGGATAGGTCTACCGACCGATCCAGGAGTACACTGATCGGTCGGTAGACCGATCTAGTGGCTCACTGATCGGTCGGCTGACCGATCAGTGAGCTTCTGTACTCTCTGTTCGCATCTGGATCGGTCGGCTGACCGATCCATAACAGACGCTCACTCTCTGTTCGCGACTTGATCGGTCTGTTGACCGATCCAGTGGCACATCCCAATTCTGATCGATCTGTAGATCGATCTGGGTTTCTAATTTCGAACCAGAACCCCTGATTTTAGCACTATTTCGTGCCTCAATCACATTACATGTTCTAAGATGGCTAGGAAACACTCTAACAACCATAACTAACATTCTAACATCATAAAGAACAATGTTCTAAGCATAATAGAGTGCATGGTTAACTAATTCATAGCGATCAACATACTAAAGTGCAAATTGCTAAAACACTAAAAAGTACTAATGTTTAAACAAAGCTTGCTAGAGTTCACTAAGATCTTCTTTCCAAGTTCCTGCCCACACACATCCTCGTAGCATTGTCCTCCAGCCTCCGCTAGTCCATCTTTCCTTTACCTTTATCTGCAGTATAAGGAAAAGAAAGTATCTATAAGCTTTCGCTTAGTAAGAAACCATCTACCTCACTAAAACATGCATTCGATGCAATTTGCTTTTAAAATATGTTGTTTGAAAGTGCACTGATTAGACTGAAACATGGCATGTTATCATACATAGAAATCAAAGCTAGTCATGGCATACTATCATCTAAACATGTGTAATAAAAGCTGAACATGAACACCAAAGCATGGCATACAAAGCTAACCATAACTATCATGTGTAACAACAAGGAAAACTGAGCTGAACATGAATTAAGCTAGTCTGGAACTGAATTCAAACTCAACTAACATAACTGATCTTTGTGAGTTTTGAAAAACTATAATATAATAGATTAAAATACATAATCATACTACTAATGGGTCCGGCAACTGTACATGCTATGCGCGCATCCTCAACTAAACCCGGGGTTGCAAATCCCGAATTTAGCAAGGTTTACTAGGTTATCTAAATCTAGGGACCGACTATGGGAGCCCAGCCCAATGGATATCTAATCCTGTACAGTGCCACTACTGAAAATAAAATACTGAATCATAGCTAATTAATTTACCTTGCTTCTACTAGGTTATCTGAACCTAGAGGCGACTGTGGGTGCCCACCCATTGGACCGTAGTCCCATATATGCTGTGGCAAGGCTAACTAAACTATTTAAATGCTTTTATTGCATTTACTGAGCTATTAAAATGCCTAAGTTGCATTTTTCTGTGCTAAATAATTTAATCGAACACTTAGTATGTACTAATTCGCATCCTTGTGCCGAAAGTCTACATATTACTAAACTAAAACATGGAATTCACACGGAAGCTACTTATACTACAGGTGAGGGGTTTCTTACCTCCTGTTCGGATTTTCTTACGATTCTAATCGCTAGATTTCCGAAGGAGACGATCCTTTCGACGATCTTCTCGCGTCTATGCGTTCCTCTCGCGGAGGGGAGTGTCCTCGTGTCGAAGTCATCGCCGGAAAGTGTCCTTGGGCCAAACCTCAGCCTTCCTTGTGGTTGGCCCTGAGAGAGGGAGAGGAGAAGTGGGCGGCGGAATTAGGTTGTGGTGGAGAAAGCTACGATCCAAGAAAATAACTCTTCACCTAATTATTTCCTATTTATATTAAGTGATAATTCCGGCCCAACTCCAACTTAAATATATATGTTTCCCTTTCCTTTCAGCACGGCCCTGCTGGGTTCAACTGGTTACTAAAATTATCCGTAAACCATAGGTCTCGGGTTCAATTCCCGCTTGGGGCGTTTTCGTTTTCTATTTGTTTTTGCTACCTCCACTACTCTAAAAATTCTGTAAAAATATCCTAAAATTCCTGAAAAAATCATAGAATATTTCTAAAATAGTTTTGAGAATTTTTGGGTGTTACATCATTATCCCAACCTCTCGACCATACAGGGGTCATGGTGTAGAGGGGTGGGCGAGAGTGACCAAGTTGTGTATACACTTATGATATTATGTTTGCTTATGCTATTTTTTTATTGTATCCATATGATTGTGATATATTTACATATGACTGAGTTATATACCTGTTACATGTGCTTCAACACTGGCTTACTTATTGGTAGTATGTATATACTTCACATGTTACCCTTATAGTTATGAGGAGTACTATTGCAGATCCTTACTACACCTAACTTTCTATTACTTGTTTAGTATTGAGTTTAGATATGGACATTTAATATGATATCACTGTAGTTCATGTTATTTTTCCTTATGAGACTGTATATCTTTAAATCTCTAGATATATTATGTTCATGTACTATCTATCTATTACCCGTTGAGTCCCCCACACTCACCACCCCTTATATTGATTTTTATTTCGTCAGGGAGTATATAGAGGATTTATGATGTCACTTGGATATCCTGTCCTCCAGTCCCATATCACATCAAGCTATTTCTTTCATTATCATTTCCTCACAGATTATTGGTTTTGTACTTATACTTGCAATATGTATCCTCTGTGTGGGTTTTTGGATTTGTGACTTTCTTTTATTTAGTTATGTACTTATTATATCAAGATGGGGCATCTTGTAGTCAGTTGTATTGTTTATATATCTTACTTATGTCTTCCGCTGTGTATTTGGTCTAGCCGTGTGGGCAGTTTTTTATTTTGCATGGTTATGTTTTGATTCCAACTGTGTGGAATGTATATATTATTCTTGTATAGCTAGGTGGCCTATGTATATAGGTTATTGTTATAGGGGAAGTGCTATCCAATTTTTGTAGGACAACCTTACCCTCAGGGTGTGATAATTTATTGGTATCAGAGCTACAGGTTTATGAGGCATGTTTTCTTATGTTTTTGGATATTTATGATTTATTTTCTTGATGTGACTTTTACGTTTTGGGACCAAGTAGCAACATGACATCTCCAAGCTACTAGAAGTATGTTTGTATACTGTTATGATACATTTCTGTTGGTATTTGTCCAGTTATTTGTAGCATGTATGACATGTGTGTGTTAGCCACTGTTTAGGTCTATCAAACCCTATTGGAGATTAGGAATTATAGTCTCAGGGGATTTCTCCTACCAGACTACCAAGATTACTAGTTTCTGCGATTACTAGTTAGGCAAGAGCTAGAGTCACATACTCTTGTTGGTTCGATCAGTAGAGGACTAATTTATTATTGTTGGTTCAGCTAGTAGAATACCAATTTACTCTTATTGGTTCGGTTAGTAGATGACCAACTTACTCTCTTTCAAGGAGATTCTGATCCATGAATTTCTTGTGTCGGGTTAGATAATTTGGTAGGCACATATGAGTACATGACTTGTACATACATAAAAAGGACTGAATTAGCCATATATCATTGTTGGCTTAACCAGTCTATAGAGGATCGATGTATCCCATTCCATGAGGTCTTTGACCATGGATTGTATGTAACTAGTAGCATAATCTAGAAGGTATATTCAGATAGATAACCCCCAATAATGTGGAAAGGTGTAGAGCTAGCTTCTTAACACTTATATGATAAAATCGTTACTAGGGTGTATAACATGGAGAGTACATTCGGATATATGACTTGTATAGGTGCGGGAAAGATAAAATTAGTTGTTTATCCTTTACATGACCAGGTGCCCCATGAAGGAAGATGTAGAAGATGATTTTTAAGAACAAGGTATCACTTGGTGATTACTTTGAGGTGTTTTGAGAGAGAGTACTTCTCTACCTCATTTGGTAGCATAATGGTTTATAAGATGATGGTCAGTCGACTTGCTTAACGATGTTCCATGGTAGATCCTAACTCATGGATCGATCGTATATGGTTAGATATCCTCGATGGTACATTGAAATATATGAACCATACTTATGAAATTTAACTGTTATGGAGTGGAAATTGAAGTAAATGATGTTTGAAGAGCATAACGTTGATTGCAGCTATTTTGACCAGCTATTTAGTGATAGTGCTCCTCTACCATTGTGTGCATGGCTCATCACTAGAGGTTTCCAAACCTTTGGTAGAACAAGTGTAGTGTGAAGTGTTATAAGACAATGGTTAGTCAACTCAACTAGCAGTGTCTCCATCAAGTAGCTGAATATCTTGATCACATGATCAGTTACCCAAGGTCTTGAAGTCTATAATTCTAATTAGAGTGTTTGACCTTTTGTCGACAGTTGTTGGAGGACATTTATGGCATGATTATGAGAGTTGTGGAGATACACTTTTAATGGGTAGACTCTCAGTCAGGAAGTTAAGTGACCCTTTAGTCATTTGATTGTTTCTTATTAGAGATATTTGAGTATCAAAAGTAATGAGATTTGGCATACTCTTTGGACATGTATGGGTTGATCATTTATTGTGCAATACTCAACAGTCGAGTAAGGGTAATAACTGTGCAACATTCAGACCAACCATCTTTGAAATTCGTCGAAACTAATGATGAATAAATATTCCATTTTGACAATACAATCCAAGCAGTCAATATCTCCTAATGTCATAAATATTTACTATCGTTAATAGGATTTAACAAGGATAGTACGTTACTTTGCTTGAAAGATTGCATCGTTTGAGAACACCTAGATATATTTCTAAATGAACTCCTTAGCTTTCCACTTGAAAGTCAAGTGGAGTTCATCATTGAGATATTTTTGGGTACAACTTCGATACTCTATGCCAAAAAGAAGGATGGATCATTTCTTTTAATTCTATCATTACTCGGAAATCTATCAATTTTGATTAATAATGAGAATGAGTTGTGATTGGTGGATATTGTTGATTAGATTACAGACTCGTTGTCAGTGACCTTACAATTGAGTGTGGTTGTTGTATGGACATTATGAGTTCTTGGTAATGCCATTTGGGCATACCAATGCCCCAGTTGTGTTAATGAATTTGATGAACTGGTATTTCTAGGGTGTTTGGATTAGTTGTCATTGTCTTCATTGACGATGTTGTGATATATTTCTGATTTGAGATGGATCATGATTAACATCTTTATATGGTTCAGGAGATGCTATGACGAGAACATCTCTATGCGAAGATTAGTAAATGCGCATTCTGGCTACCTTCTGTGGGATTTCTAGGATACATTGTCTCCAGTAGAGGCATATTTGTGGATTCACAAAAGATAGAGGCTATTACCAGTTGGGAGTGGCCAATATCTGTACAAGAGACTTGTAGCTTCCATGGTCATTTGGATTAGCTAGATATTACCGGGGACTGGTTGAGGGATTTTCTAGCATTTATATACCATTGATCGGACTGACCAGGAAGGATATGGAATTTTCCTAGACATAGGCTTGTCAGGCCAATTTCAGGAGCTTAAGCAAAAGCTGGTAACTGCAACCATTTTTGTTTTACCTTCTAGTGTAAATAGATTTGTACTCTACATAGATATATCGTACCAGGGATTAGGTGAAGTTTTGATATAGCATGAATGAGTAGTATCATATGCTTCTCGACAACTGAAAGATCATGAGAAGAATTACTTGACACATGATTTAGAGTAGTAACTACCATTTTCACGCCAAAAATGTGGAGACATCATTTATACAAAATTTATTATCTCTGTGAGAGATTATGTGTATTCCTGAGTCACATCCTGTCTGAGAGGAGTTATTATAGGAAAGCACATCGATCGAGATTGGTGATACATCAGGGTGGTACCTGATGTATAGGACTTAAAGCATTCTTATTGGTGGAACAACATGAAGAAATACATGGTGGATTTTGTAGCTTGATGTCTAGTATGTCAGCAAGTAGAGACTGAACATCAGAGACTAGCAGGTTTGTTTCAGTAGATTAAGATACCATAATGGGAATGGGAGCATGATACGATGGACTTTGTTATGGAATTACTCAGGACACGAAGAGGATATGATGTGATTTGGATAATTGTTGATTGGTTAACTAATTTGCTCCTTTCTATCGATCCATAGGACATATTCATTGGATCGATTAGCAGGATTACACTGTAGAGATATTACCAGACCTCATGGTATATCTCTGAGTATTATATTAGATTGAGATCTGTGATTCATATCACAATTCTGATAGAGTTTATAGCATGCCATGAGTATGGAGATCTGTTTAGTACAACTTTCCACCCTCAGATAGATGGACGGTTTGAGCACACTATACAAATGTTGGAGAATCTATTGACAGTGTGTGTTATAGAGTACGAGATAGTTATTTTACCCACAGTTGGCTAGGTATTAATGTGGGAGTAGCGGAAGCACAATGAACTCATAACCCACAAGTCATCACTATCTACTTGGAATTAGATCATTTGTAGTTTTATAAGGAAATCCTAATCCCTCTTAGTTGGAGATTTGTTCATGATATTAGGATGGAGTAGTCTTTGAGGGTACTTCTTGGTTGTTACCCTCAGGTGAGGATCCCTGAGTTGACCAGTAAAATCAGGGACCAAATTTTTATTAGTGAAAGAGAATGTGAGATACAACAATTAAATAATAAGTGTCATTAGCGATATAACCTTATTAGAATTTTTAAGAATTTTTAGAAATTCTTTTAGGATTTAAACGGAATCCATATGACACATTTTAAGGGGATGAGACTATTGTGCTAGGAGAAAGCCTATTTAGAATATCCCTTAAGTGGGAGTTGATTGATTTAATTAAACCTATGCTAGATTAATTAAACCTAGGTTGGGTATATAAGCCTAGTTTCTTCACCCAAACTAGATTCCTTGCTTCATCGTCGACCTCTCCTTCTTCCTCCTCCCCACACCGACTGGCCAAGCCTCTCCGGCAGTGCTATAGTTGTCGGTCGTGTAAGAGTTGCCATTGACAATCCACTTCTCCACATGACTCATGAGACCCCGCGCCGTCGACCCTTCTTTCCCCTCCTGATCCACCGTCGCCGACACTTGAGAGCCACTTGAGGGCCACCCGAGTGCCGCCTCTCTGGTACTCTTGTTCTAATCCAACAATCAACTATGTGAGAGATCGTCTCCGCCCCATCTCTTAATCGTCGTGAGGAACGACGCTATCACCCCTCTTCGTCGGTGCCATTGTCACAACCAACACACCTGGTTTCCTCTTCAATGTGCCTGACACCTGATCTAGTGCCACCAGCCACTACGAGAGCTGTTGTCACCCCTTCAGTGGTGATGAGCCCAGCAGGTTGACCCACTGCCAACCATCTCTTCATTTCTCCCGAATTCCAACCTTTCCATCATGGATGTGTTGCTAAGGTTGGTTGTGATTCAGATGTCTTTGTTAACACTACTCTTGTGTCCTACTCATTTGGTCATGTCAGTGATGCCGAACGTATGTTTGTTGAAATGCCATCGCTGGTCATCTGTAGCTGTGAGCTGTTACTAGGGCAATGAACATCCACTATAAGAAGCTGTGGGGTAACTAAATCTTGCTTCTTATTAAACTTACATCATTAGATTGGTTAATTGGGAGAATGCTGATTTTAATATATTGATTACTTGTGCATTTGGGAAATTGAAGGAATAAATATGATTAATTTAGTTGAGGATACTATTTACTTGAGCAGGATTATCTCTATTGTATGTGGATTAATGAAATGGAATGACTTAAACCAAATTCAATGGATAGATGGATCGGGGGGTTAACCAATGATCGTTACGATTAGGGTTTCTTAATTGGATTTGGATTTAATTTAGCTAGTTGATACATGATGGGATTTAGCTAAACTATACCTTCTGATGCAAGACTCTAATTTGAGATGGGCATGTTGACATTGGAGTCAGTTGATACGAGCTAGGATATAGGCATGTATTTCCTACTTTGTCTCTTTAGTACTTTGACTTTAGCACATGAGCTAGATATTCAGATAGTTGCAGTATTTACCTCAACTCTACTCATAATTTTCCTGATCTTGATACTTACCTGCTTGATCTTTGAGATGATCAAATTCATATCTAAATAATCTCTCATTGTCATCCATGATATTTAGCAGATACTAGATACCATGTTTACTTGCTATGATTGCTATTTATTCATGTACCTTATTGGGTATGCTGGTTTTATTGTAACATAGCTAATTTTTTTATATATATGTGATGACTATTGCATCTTGCTCATCAAATCATTGCATGTATGTCAGTGACAAATTCTCCCTTATGGTTGAGAGAGTCATTGGCCAGAACCACACACTCAGTCACTCATCAATAGTGGTAGCTGGAGTACATGCTGCTTGTCTTATCATGCTCCCACTAGGTCACTCATGGTTAGTGGTAGCTGCAGTTGCAAGCAACAGGGACCCCATTGTTATGTAGCTATTCAGCTACTACTTAAATTGTCTACTCGGTCAATCGAGAGTAGTGGCAGCTGGAGTGTTGTATAGTTGCCATTGTCCCAGCCTCTCGACTATACAGGAGTCATGGTGCAGATGGGTGAACATAAATGACCATGCCATGCATATGCTTATGATATTATATTTTCTTATGATATTAGTTTTATTGTATCCATATGATTGTGATATGTTTACATATGATTGAGTTATATACCTGCTGCATGTGCTTCGACACTGACTTACTTATTGGTAGTATGTATATACCTCACATGTTACCCTTATAGTTATGAGAAGTACTATTACAGATCCTCACTATAAATGACTTTCTATTACTTGCTTAATATATGGGTTAAAGTATGGATATTTATTATGATATCATTGTAGTTCATGTTATTTTTCCCTATGAGACTGTATACCTTTGAATCTATAGATATATTATATTCATATACTATCTATATTGTAACACCCACGAAATGATAAGCTATACCTATGAGTATTTTTCTTTTAGAATAAAAGAAAAAAAAGAAAAGAGGAATGGAAATAGAAACCAAAATGAAATAAAAAGAAAGTGAGGTTAAGGTTTGAACCTTGAACCTCCCACAATGATAGAGTTAAATTGGAGTATGATAACCACTAGGGTAATGAATGATATATGAATATAAAAGAATGGAAATTGTAGTTAAAAGTAAGAATATAGTTAAGTAAAGGAACAAGAGAAAATCAAGTAGCTTACCTCCTCTTCCTCTTGGTTAAGAAAAGAAGCAAGCAAAAGCCAAGTTGCCTTCCTTCCTTCTTTTCCTCTAATTTCGTGGGAATTAAGAGAGTGAAGAGATAGAGGAGTTAAGGGGATGAATGAGGACATGTTTCATTTACATGGGGAATAAATAGGAATGAGAGAAGAAAAGGGAAAGAAAAATTTGTTAATTCTTCCGCCTTCTTCTTCCTCCTCCTTCATTCTCCTCCTTCCTTCTCCATCGAAACCTAAACCTCTCTCTCCCTCATTTCCAAAATCCAAGCTAAGGTTTTCTCTCCAAGAAAACTAATTCCTAAGAAGGAGTCTCAAGGTTTACTCCTTACAAGAAAGAGGAGAAAACAAAAGGGATAACTAGGAAGAGAAGCTCCTTCTTCCTCCTCACAAGGGTACCACTTTTTTTAGGAAAAAACAAGTGACAAGTGGTAAGTATCCCCTCACCTGTGGTACAAGTTCTTTACGTATTTTCCATGAGGTTAGAATGCTTAAAAACCTAGGATCACTTCCTTGAAGTTTCGGCTATGATCATTACTAGGGTTCAAGGAAGCTTAAAACTAAATCTAGCATGCTCATGGATCCCCTCATGATATGATATGAATTTAGCTAAATATTTATGCTTGTATGTTGTTTAGAGCTTGGATTTCTTCTTTATAAAGTTTCGGCCATGAACATTTCTAGGGTTCAAAGAAGCTTAAAATTAAATCTAGCAGGCTCATGGATCCCCTTATGATATGATATGAATGTAGCTAGATGTTTATGCTTGTATGTTGTTTAGAGCTTGATTTTCCTCTTCATGAAACTTTCGGCCATGATCATCTCTAGGGTTCAAAGAAACTTAAAATTAAATCTAGCATGCTCATGGATCCCCTTATGATATGATATGAATTTAGCAAAATATTTATGCTTGTATGTTGTTTAGAGCTTGGTCTTCTTCTTATTAAAGTTTCGGCCATGAACATTTCTAGGGTTCAAAGAAGCTTAAAATTAAATCTAGCATGCTCATGGATCCCCTTATGATATGATATGAATTTAGCTAAATATTTATGCTTGTATGTTGTTTAGAGCTTGGACTTCTTCTTTATAAAGTTTCGGCCATGAACATTTCTAGGGTTCAAAGAAGCTTAAAATTAAATCTAGCATGCTCATGGATCCCCTTATGATATGATATGAATTTAGCTAGATAGTTATGCTTGTATGTTGTTTAGAGCTTGATTTTCCTCTTCATGAAACTTTCGGCCATGAACATTACTAGGGTTCAAGGATGCTTAAAATTAAATCTAACATGCTCATGGATCCCCTCATGATATGGTATGAATTTAGCTAGATATTTATGCTTGTATGTTGTTAGAGCTTATTTTTCCTCTCCATGAGACTTTCGACCATGAACATTACTAGGGTTCAAGGAAGCTTAAAAATTAAATCTAGCATGCTCATGGATCCCCTTATGATATGATATGAAATTAGCTTGATATTCATGCTTGTATGTTGTTTAGAGCTAATTTTTCTTCTTCATGAACTTTCGGCCATGATCAAATTAGAGACCTCGGAAAGCTTAAAAAATTGGATTAACATGCTTATGACTTTCCTTATGATGTGATGTGAAGTTAGCTTGATATTTATGCTTGTATGTTGTTTTAAGCTTATTTTCCTTCTTAATGAACTTTCGGCCATGATAAGGATCAAGACCTAGGAAAGCTTAAAAATTGGATTAACATGCTTATGACTTTCCTTATGAAATGATATGAAGTTAACATGAGATTCTTATGCTTGTATGTTGTTTAGAATTTAAGTTCATACTCTTTGAACTTTCGGCCATGATGGGTTTAGGAGCCTAGATGTGCCTCACATGCTACGTTATGAATTAAGATGTAATACCCACTAAGCTTGTAAGATAAATATATGAATGTGGGATTTTTCCTTAGAAAAATAATAGGAAGTGAGTTGAAGTAAAAAGAAATAAAATGAAATAAAAAGAAGAGGAGGTCAATGATTGAACCATGAACCTCTTATATTATATTTCATAGAATTAATTAGTAGAAACCAATTGAGATAGAGAGAAGATGTTGATAACAAAGGAGGGAAACTCATGATAAAGGTAAGAGTAAAAGCTAGCCAAAATAAAACAAGAAAGGAGCAAGAGAAAGGCAACTTGTCTTCCTCCCTTTCTCTCCTTCTTCCTCTTTGTTGTTGCCGAAAATTTAAAGAGGGAATTAAGAGGATTCAATCCCCCTTATTTCATCATGAATGGTAAGAATAAATGAATAAATAAAATAAATAGGAAATAGGAAAAAAAAGGCTAAGGGAGAAGGAAAGCAAAAATCAATTTTGCTACCTCTTCCCCCTTAACATAAAAGGGAGCGAGAAAAGAGAAGGTTATTTTTCTCTCATTTTCTCTCATTCTTCCACTCCCTCACCGAAACCATCAGTCCCCTCTCCTCCATCTTCGGCCCCAAAGCCAAGGTTTTCTCCTAAGAAAGCCTAAGATACAAGGAGGACTAAGCAAGGGAATCAAGGGAAAGGAACTAGAAGAAGAGGCTACTTCTTCCATCACCATACCTTAGATCCACAAGAGAAAAGGATGTAAGCTTCCCCTCACCTGTGGTACAAGGCTTTTTATGTGATTTTCGGATTTTATGAGGATTAGAAAACCTAGGAAAGAATTTTAGAAAATTCGGCTAAAGAAAGGGTTTTCAAATCTAGGAAGGTTTAAACAAGTCTTTATTTCATGATATGTTTTCTATGCTATGTAGGAAGAATTTTCTTCATGTTTTTATACCTAATTGATGCTTGATCAGAGGAGTGCCTAACCCTAGAATTTCGGCCAAAAATATTTTAAGGAGGTTAGGGAAAACATTGTGTAACCAAACTAGTACAAAATTCCCTCCATGAACTACTAAGGGTCTTTTATTGGTTTTCTTGCTTGAAAGTTACTTGGAACCAAAAGAAATCCATTTATATGTTTCGGCCAAGAAAAGGGCTTAGGGTTAGGAAGACCTTTAAATTTAAGTAACCATGTTTGTATGATAGAATATAGAGTTCTCTTAAAGAATTGCATGTTGAACATTGTTAGAAATTCATGAACTCTTATTTTAGATTTTCGGCCATGATAAGATGGATAGTTTAGAAAAGCTTGAACAAAATTCTAATATGCTCGAGACCTCTGTGATATCATGATATGAAAGTTGTTTGATGTTCTTATGTTTAAATTGAGTATAGGAAAATTAGTTACATGATATATGACATGTAGGATCACAAGGGTCCTAGCTTGTTTATGAACCAACTTTGTATATGATGTTCTTAGTAATTTTTGCCATGAAACTTACTTAGGTTTTCCATGCTTTAGGCCACTTAAAACCTAGTTTAAAGAATGGTAGGTTTCGTCCATGAGGAAAAATAAAAGAAAAAGGGAAAGAAACCTAGGAAGCCTAAGACACAATTCACATGTATGTTTATTATGCTTGTCTTTATACATGCTATGAAACTTGTATGATTTCTTATGCTTTTAGGCTATTTGAAGCAAGTTTATATACGTTTGAGTTTCATCCAAGTAGGGTTTAAAAGACCTAGAGGCCTTAGAAATGAAACCAAATGTGTTGAAAGTGCTTCTTATGAAAATAGGATAATGTGTTGATTGTGTCACATGCTTGTAAAATTTTTCCATGACCTAAATGGACTATTCTATGTTTCGGCCAAGAAGGAATAGATGCCCTAGAAACCCTAGAACAAGAATTAAATATGCTTATGTCACTTTACATGGAATATGATAAGTAGAAAGACAAAGTTCCCATGCTATATGTTGTTTAATGACCTAATTGAGGCTAGGGTAAGTTTCGGCCATACATGTTGTATAATGTTTTGTTATGAATTTATACATGATGTTAGTTCAAGTTCACATGCTTGTATGTTTGTTTTTAGCCCTCATGAACACTTGTTAAAAGTTTGACTATGACATATGTTAAGGGCTTGAAGGACTTAGGAACTAGCTCAATATGCTTACTATGTTACTTGGAAAAAAAATGCTATTAATGTGGTTTAAGGTTTCCATGCTTTCATGACATTTGGGACCTTGTTTATATACTGATAGGGTTCGGCCACATGAGTTTAAGGACTTGGAGAACTTAGAAACCAAGTAAATCATACTTATAATGCTTCCTATGAAATTCATGTAATGATAATTTAGGTTTCACATGCTTGGAGGTTGTTTTTACCTAAATTGAGACCTAAGGGGGTTTGGCCATGATAGGAACCCAAGGGTTTAGGAAGCTTAGAACTCAAGTTAACTATGTTACCATGTTTCTTATGATAGTATAATCACATGATACACCCTTATGCTTAACCATGTATGCTTGTGATTTATACCTTTTTATGATATGATATGTGGATAGAGATATGCATGTTTTATGATATGATATGTGTTTAGAAATATGCATGCTTTGATGATATGTTATGTGCTTAGAATATGCATGCTTGATGATATGCTATACGCTTAGAATATGCATGTTTTTATGATATGATATGTGTTTAGAAATATGCATGCTTTGATGATATGTTATGTGCTTAGAATATGCATGCTTGATGATATGCTATATGCTTAGAATATGCATGCTTTTTATGATATGCTATGTGGAAGGAAATATGCATACTTTGATGATATGTTATGTGCTTAAAATATGTATGCTTTTATGATATGCATGTTAATATGATGTATGTCTAAGTGATGCATACTTTTATATGATGTATGCCTAAGTGATGCATACTTTTATGACATGATGTATGCCTAAGTGATGCATACTTTTATATGATGTATGCCTAAGTGATGCATACCTTTATGACATGATGTATGCCTAAGTAATGCATACTTTTATGACATGATGTATGCCTAAGTGATGCATACTTTTATATGATGTATGCCTAAGTGATGCATACCTTTATGACATGATGTATGCCTAAGTGATGCATACTTTTATATGATGTATGCCTAAGTGATGCATGCTTGTATGATGTATGATATGTATAAGTATGACATGTATTTTACTTTGAATGGCTTGTACCAAAAGGGTGGGCTCCTTATGCGCCCCTAGGTCGAATTACGGGCCTAGTAAAGGGTGGGATCCTTACGTGCCCCTAGGTCGAGCTACGGGCCTAGTTTCCTAGTAGTATCAAGACTAGCTACCTTGGATCTACTTAGGATGCGCGCATTATGTATGTATGTGGTACTAAGCCGGGATCCCCAATATGTTGATATTATGTTCAAATATATATGTAAGAAGAAATGGTTTAAAGATCATGAGACATACACATGTTTTTCGGATACATGTTTTCAAAATCATATTGCATATACTTTATGATCATGTTGTGATAATGCTATGATTTATGATATGCCATGATTAGATATGACTATGATATGTTCCATGCTATGCTTTATGGGATGAGATGCCATGATTAGATATGATTATGTTATATTTCATGCTATGCTTTAAGAGATGATATGCCATGACTAATTATGATTTTGTTATATTGCATGATATGATTAAAGAGTATGATATGTTATGCCATGACTAGTTGAGATCATGTTATGTTGATATATTCTTTGATTATGTAATGATTTTTGGTTTTAGTGAGTAGGAAAGGAACTTATTGAGCCATGAGTGCTCACAGCTTACTTTCCTTGTACCGCAGATAAAGGAAAAAGCTGGATGAACTAAAGGAGCAGCAGGAGAGGCAAAGAGATGTGTGTGGCGGTGGCTAGGCAACTAAATAAGAACCTGCTTTAAGAACTTTTAGGAATTACACTTTGGTTTCATAAATTGTAGTACTACATGGTTGACTTGATGTTATGTTTTTATTTATCTTGTTATCATGTTATGGAAACCATATTAGTGTAGTTCGGATATGCAAACAAAAGAAAAAGTTTTTATTAATCTAAGAAAAAATTATTTTAAGTCTTCCGCTGTAATATGTACGTAGAGTATCGTAGCCCCGTCCCTTAGGGTTAGCAGGTAGGGCGGGCGTTACAGGTTGGTATCAGAGCCAAAGTTATTGCCAGCTCATTACACACACATCAAGCCTCCTACCTGCCGCTCCAAGTAAGAATGTTTATGCTAAATTTACTTGTTATATGCTTATGTTTAATTTTCTTGTTACATGTTTATGCTTAATTTTCATGATTATATGACTTATGCTCTATTTTTTTCTTTCTTGTTATATTGCCTATGCTTCATTTTCTTTACTACATTGCTTATGCTTTATTTCCTTATGTTACATTGTTTGTCATTATATTCCTTATTTTTCCTTATGTTGTTTATGCTTTAGTTTCATGTTCTACTTGCTTGTGCTTTATTCTATACTTTTAGTTATAAATTAGATTAGGATTACATATTGGTAGGTTAGGAATAATACCAGAACAAATAGATAGAAACAAAACAATAGGTTAGATTGGCTAAAAACGATAAGCACTTACACTAGTCTGTTTGTCCTTATTTAGATAAACATGGTTAGGACACGCAATGCCCGAACCGGAGGAACAGTGACTCCACCAGATCTGACACAGGTAGTCGCAGACCTCCAGCATCAGATCGCAGAGCAACAGCAGCTGATCACTACCTTAATGGGTCAGCAAGGCAACCCAGTCACCCCACCGGTGAATCCACTACCTGTTGTACCTATAGCCGCACCAGTGCCCCCGGCAGCCCCTACTCCGATGGTCCAATAAGAGGCCTATCTGATTCAGTGGCAAAGGCTTAAGCCGGAAGCATTCTCGGGAAACTGTGAACCATGGGATGCGCAAGCCTGACTCAAAACTGTGGAGAACATAATGGAATTATTGGATTGGCCTGAACACGAGAAGGTCAAATGCGCGTCGTTCTGTCTTACCGGAGATGCCCGGATGTGGTGGGATAGAGTAAAGGTGAAAAGACAAATAAACCAAATGCAGTGGACAGATTTTGAGACAGAGTTCTTAGAGGAATTCTTCCATATGCGAGTGACCAACAAGCACTATGACGAGTTCACTGAGTTCCGGCAAGGTGATCTGTCAGTTAATGAAGCCGTTAAGAGGTTCAACCGCCTAGCCCGACTGTGCCCAGAACTGGTCCGAACTGAAAAAGAAAGGGTCCGGTTAATGTTAAAGATGCTCCGACCCGAGATAGCTCTGAACGTAGTCGTCGGAGTTAATAGACTGCAGATTGCAGAGGAGCTAGTCAGCAATGCCCTGATTACCGAGCACTATCAGGAAGCAATGAACAAGGGCAAGAACCAAGCACTGATCGGAGGACAAAAATCGCACAATACCAGAACCGACTGGAAAGGAAACTCAGGTGGAAAGAGGAAACAGTGGAATAAACCAAAAGGTGGTCCGGTCAATAAGCAGACCAAGTACCCTCAGTGTGCCACATGTGGGAAGATGCATTCTGGAGTATGTCTTCTGAGCACCAGAAAGTGCTACAACTGCGGAAAGGAAGGTCATTTGATAAGAGATTACCCTACTCAGCCTCAGGCACCACCTTCGCAGAACTTCCAGAACAAGAGTGCCCCCGCACAGCTTCACCAAATGCAAGCTGCCATAGAAGGGACTTCAATCAGCCAAGGAAGATTGGAGGCCCCTCCCACTATGACCGATGCCAGAATCTACTCACTTATCCAGGAAGACGTGGCGAACGCCTCTACTGTCGTCACAGGTCAGCTACTTATTTACAATCAGTATGCTGTAGTATTATTTGATACCGGGGCAACACACTCGTTCGTCTCAACGCCTTTTATGAAGAAGCTAGATATACCACTCCGAACTCTAGAGGACACGTTCTTAACAACCTTACCATCCGGGGAGATTATGCCATCGGACCACATACTGCAAGCAGTACTCATTCGGATCACAAACAGAGAACTCTACTGCAATTTGATAGTACTCGATATGCAGGATTATGACATAATTTTGGGCATGGATTTCCTTAGCAAGTACGGCGCTTCAATCGAGTGCCGCAAAAGAAAAGTGATTTTCCGACCCGAAAATGAACCAGAGTTTGAATTTTACGGAGAATCAGAAGGAACGGAGAAGTTATTGTCATCTATTAAAGCACAAAAGATGTTAGATAAAGGATGTATGGGGTTTCTAGCACACGTGGTTGATACCAATCAAGTCAAAGACCCGAAGTTAGAAGACGTCAGAGTAGTATGCAACTACCCAAAAGTATTTCCTGATGAACTACCAGGGTTGGCCCCTGACAGGGAGATAGAATTCGGAATCGAATTGATTCCTGCTACTCAGCCGATCTCGAAAGCACCTTATCGTATGGCTCCGGCTGAATTAAAGGAACTTCAGGAACAGTTATCCGAATTACTCGACAAGGGACTTATTCGTCCTAGTCACTCTCCATGGGGAGCTCCAGTGCTATTCGTAAAGAAGAAGGATGGGTCTATGCGAATGTGTATAGACTACCGAGCGCTGAATAATGTGACGATCAAGAATCGGTACCCACTCCCACGGATCGATGACCTGTTTGATCAACTGAAGGGTGCGACTGTTTTCTCAAAGATAGATCTACGATCCGGTTATCATCAAGTGAAGGTGAAACCAGATGATATACCAAAAACGGCATTTCGAACCCGATATGGACACTATGAGTTCATAGTTATGCCTTTCAGAGTAACCAACGCTCCTGCAGTATTTACGGACCTGATGAATCGAGTATTTATGGCATATCTTGATAAATTTGTGATCGTCTTCATTGATGATATACTTATCTACTCGAGAACTCCAGAAGAACATGCCGAACACCTGAATACTGTACTACAGATCCTTCAAGAGAAACAACTATATGCAAAATTCTCCAAATGCGAGTTTTGGCTTGACCGGGTAATATTTCTAGGTCATGTCATCTCCAAAGATGGAGTCATGGTGGATCCAAGTAAAATCGAAGCTGTGAATAGCTGGAATCGACCAAAGAATGCCAGCAAAGTCAGGAGTTTTCTCGGTCTAGCAGGTTATTACAGGAAATTTGTAGAGAATTTCTCCAAAATCGCAGCCCCTATGACAGCCCTCACCAAGAAAAATACAAAGTATGAATGGACAGAAGCTTGCGAGGAGAGTTTCACGGAATTAAAAAGGAGACTGACCAGTGCTCCGATTCTTACTCTTCCGGAAACCAACAAAGGCTTCGATATGTACAGCGATGCTTCCATCACAGGACTTGGAGTTGTACTCATGCAAGATGGCAAAGTCATTGCCTACGCTTCTAGACAACTTAAATAACATGAGAAGAATTATCACATTCATGACTTAGAACTAGCAGCCATGGTCTTCGCTCTAAAAATATGGAGACATTATTTATATGGATCTCAGTGTATGATTTATACCGACCATCAGAGTCTGAAATATTTCTCCACACAAAAAGACCTAAATATGAGGCAACGCCGATGGCTCGAGTTAGTTAAAGATTACGACTGCGAGATTCTTTATCACCCAGAGAAGGCGAACAAAGTGGCCGATGCACTCAGCCGAAAGTTCAGTGCCACCTGATGTAACTATTTTAAAGTTCGAGGATGAACTTTTTATGAGGTACGGGGTACTGTAATACCCACTAAGCTTGTAAGATAAATATATGAATGTGGGATTTTTCCTTAGAAAAATAATAGGAAGTGAGTTGAAGCAAAAAGAAATAAAATGAAATAAAAAGAAGAGGAGGTCAAGGATTGAACCATGAACCTCTTATATTATATTTCATAGAATTAATTAGTAGAAACCAATTGGGATAGAGAGAAGATGTTGATAACAAAGGAGGGAAACTCATGATAAAGGTAAGAGTAAAAACTAGCCAAAAGAAAACAAGAAAGGAGCAAGAGAAAGGCAACTTGTCTTCCTCCCTTTCTCTCCTTCTTCCTCTTTGTTGTTGCCGAAAATTTAAAGAGGGAATTAAGAGGATTCAATCCCCCTTATTTCATCATGAATGGTAAGAATAAAAGAATAAATAAAATAAATAGGAAATAGGAAAAAAAAGGCTAAGGGAGAAGGAAAGCAAAAATCAATTTTGCTACCTCTTCCCCCTTAACATAAAAGGGAGCAAGAAAAGAGAAGGTTATTTTTCTCTCATTTTCTCTCATTCTTCCTCTCCCTCACCGAAACCATCAGTCCCCTCTCCTCCATCTTCGGCCCCAAAGCCAAGGTTTTCTCCTAAGAAAGCCTAAGATACAAGGAGGACTAAGCAAGGAAATCAAGGGAAAGGAACTAGAAGAAGAGGCTACTTCTTCCATCACCATACCTTAGATCCACAAGCGAAAAGGATGTAAGCTTCCCCTCACCTGTGGTACAAGGCTTTTTATGTGATTTTCGGATTTTATGAGGATTAGAAAACCTAGGAAAGAATTTTAGAAAATTCGGCTAAAGAAAGGGTTTTCAAATCTAGGAAGGTTTAAACAAGTCTTTATTTCATGATATGTTTTCTATGCTATGTAGGAAGAATTTTCTTCATGTTTTTATACCTAATTGATGCTTGATCAGAGGAGTGCCTAACCCTAGAATTTTGGCCAAAAATATTTTAAGGAGGTTAGGGAAAACTTTGTGTAACCAAACTAGTACAAAATTCCCTCCATGAACTACTAAGGGTCTTTTATTGGTTTTCTTGCCTGAAAGTTACTTGGAACCAAAAGAAATCCATTTATATGTTTCGGCCAAGAAAAGGGCTTAGGGTTAGGAAGACCTTTAAATTTAAGTAACCATGTTTGTATGATAGAATATAGAGTTCTCTTAAAGAATTGCATGTTGAACATTGTTAGAAATTCATGAACTCTTATTTTAGATTTTCGGCCATGATAAGATGGATAGTTTAGAAAAGCTTGAACAAAATTCTAATATGCTCGAGACCTCTGTGATATCATGATATGAAAGTTGTTTAATGTTCTTATGTTTAAATTGAGTATAGGAAAATTAGTTACATGATATATGACATGTAGGATCACAAGGGTCCTAGCTTGTTTATGAACCAACTTCGTATATGATGTTCTTAGTAATTTTTGCCATGAAACTTACTTAGGTTTTCCATGCTTTAGGCCACTTAAAACCTAGTTTAAAGAATGGTAGGTTTCGGCCATGAGGAAAAATAAAAGAAAAAGGGAAAGAAACCTAGGAAGCCTAAGACACAATTCACATGTATGTTTATTATGCTTGTCTTTATACATGCTATGAAACTTGTATGATTTCTTATGCTTTTAGGCTATTTGAAGAAAGTTTATATACGTTTGAGTTTCATCCAAGTAGGGTTTAAAAGACCTAGAGGCCTTAGAAATGAAACCAAATGTGTTGAAAGTGCTTCTTATGAAAATAGGATAATGTGTTGATTGTGTCACATGCTTGTAAAATTTTTCCATGACCTAAATGGACTATTCTATGTTTCGGCCATGAAGGAATAGATGCCCTAGAAACCCTAGAACAAGAATTAAATATGCTTATGTCACTTTACATGGAATATGATAAGTAGAAAGACAAAGTTCCCATGCTATATGTTGTTTAATGACCTAATTGAGGCTAGGGTAAGTTTCGGCCATACATGTTGTATAATGTTTTGTTATGAATTTATACATGATGTTAGTTCAAGTTCACATGCTTGTATGTTTGTTTTTAGCCCTCATGAACACTTGTTAAAAGTTTGACTATGACATATGTTAAGGGCTTGAAGGACTTAGGAACTAGCTCAATATGCTTACTATGTTACTTGGAAAATATGCTATAAATGTGGTTTAAGGTTTCCATGCTTTCATGACATTTGGGACCTTGTTTATATACTGATAGGGTTCGGCCACATGAGTTTAAGGACTTGGAGAACTTAGAAACCAAGTAAATCATACTTATAATGCTTCCTATGAAATTCATGTAATGATAATTTAGGTTTCACATGCTTGGAGGTTGTTTTTACCTAAATTGAGACCTAAGGGGGTTCGGCCATGATAGGAACCCAAGGGTTTAGGAAGCTTAGAACTCAAGTTAACTATGTTACCATGTTTCTTATGATAGTATAATCACAAGATACACCCTTATGCTTAACCATGTATGCTTGTGATTTATACCTTTTTATGATATGATATGTGGATAGAGATATGCATGTTTTATGATATGATATGTGTTTAGAAATATGCATGCTTTGATGATATGTTATGTGCTTAGAATATGCATGCTTGATGATATGCTATACGCTTAGAATATGCATGTTTTTATGATATGATATGTGTTTAGAAATATGCATGCTTTGATGATATGTTATGTGCTTAGAATATGCATGCTTGATGATATGCTATATGCTTAGAATATGCATGCTTTTTATGATATGCTATGTGGAAGGAAATATGCATACTTTGATGATATGCTATGTGCTTAAAATATGTATGCTTTTATGATATGCATGTTAATATGATGTATGCCTAAGTGATGCATACTTTTATATGATGTATGCCTAAGTGATGCATACTTTTATGACATGATGTATGCCTAAGTGATGCATACTTTTATATGATGTATGCCTAAGTGATGCATACCTTTATGACATGATGTATGCCTAAGTGATGCATGCTTGTATGATGTATGATATGTATAAGTATGACATGTATTTTACTTTGAATGACTTGTACCAAAAGGGTGGGCTCCTTATGCGCGCCTAGGTCGAATTACGGGCCTAGTAAAGGGTGGGCTCCTTACGTGCCCCTAGGTCGAGCTACGGGCCTAGTTTCCTAGTAGGATCAAGACTAGCTACATTGGATCTACTTAGGATGCGCGCATTATGTATGTATGTGGTACTAAGCCGGGATCCCCAATATGTTGATATTATGTTCAAATATATATGTAAGAAGAAATGGTTTAAAGATCATGAGACATACACATGTTTTTCGGATACATATTTTCAAAATCATATTGCATATACTTTATGATCATGCTGTGATAATGCTATGATTTATGATATGCCATGATTAGATATGACTATGATATGTTCCATGCTATGCTTTAAGGGATGAGATGCCATGATTAGATATGATTATGTTATATTTCATGCTATGCTTTAAAAGATGATATGCCATGACTAATTATGATTTTGTTATGTTGCATGATATGATTAAAGAGTATGATATGTTATGCCATGACTAGTTGAGATCATGTTATGTTGATATATTCTTTGATTATGTAATGATTTTTAGTTTTAGTGAGTAGGAAAGGAACTTACTGAGCCATGAGTGCTCACAGCTTACTTTCCTTGTACCGCAGATAAAGGAAAAAGATGGATGAACTAAAGGAGCAGCAGGAGAGGCAAAGAGATGTGTGTGGCGGTGGCTAGGTAACTAAATAAGAACCTGCTTTAAGAAATTTTAGGAATTACACTTTGGTTTCATAAATTGTAGTACTACATGGTTGACTTGATGTTATGTTTTTATTTATCTTGTTATCATGTTATGGAAACCATATTAGTGTAGTTCGGATATGCAAACAAAAGAAAAAGTTTTTATTAATCTAAGAAAAAATTATTTTAAGTCTTCCGCTATAATATGTACGTAGAGTATCGTAGCCCCGTCCCTTAGGGTTAGCAGGGAGGGCGGGCGTTACATAAGAGATGTTATTTAATGATTCCATGCATGATTATGTCTTTTCTATGATAGGTGATGTGTTCATTTATGTAAACCTATAAACCATGCATGATAATGTCTCTTATGATGTGCTATGTGCTCAAGTATGCATGCTTTATGATATAACAAATTATAAGCTCATTTATGTATGCTTATGATCCATGTATAATAATGTGTCTTATGATGTGCTATGTGCCAAAGTATGCATGCTTTATGATATGATAAGCAAAGGCCTAAGAGTTGCTTCCCTTTTTGTTGGGATTAAGAGCACTCTTTATGATAAGATAAGTGAAGGCCTAAGAGTTGCTTCCCCATGGGGACTAAGAGAACTCTTCATGATATGATAAGATATGATATGCTATGTTATGACATGAACCATGATATGCTATTTTACTTTGTATGGCTTGTACCAAGGGTGGGCTCCATAAGCGCCCCTAGGCCGACAGACTATGAACGGGTCTAGTAAAGGGATGGGCTCCTTAGTACGCCCCTAGGTTGACGGTCGTAGTACGAATCTAGATCCCTAGTAGGTTGAGGGCTAACTGCCCTGTCCTAGGGATTACGCACATTTATGTATGTATGTGGTACAAGCCGGGCCCTCATGATGATATTATGTTCAAGTACTATATGATATGTTTTAAGACATCTTGCATATGACATGACATATGTTTTAAAAGACATCTTGCATGATATGATTTATGATATGATATGCTATGCCTTATGATTTATATGACATGATGCTCTTATGATTTATGATATGATATGCTTTTATGATTTATATGACATGATGTTCTTTTATTGATGATATGACACATCATGATATTTCTTTATGATATGCTATGCCCTTATGATTTATATGACATGATGCTCTTATGATTTATGATATGATATAGCATGATGATCTTTATGAGATGATATGATATGATGCTATGTTTCACAATATGATGTTAGATGATTATGTTTCCATCGTCATATGCTTATGTGATTATGCTTTGATATATGGTTTTTGTGAGTAGGAAAGGATCTTACTAAGCCTGTGTGTTTATAGCTTACTTTCCTTGTACCGCAGATAAGGGCAAAGAATGGATAAACTAGGGGAGCCGCAGGAGAGGCAAGAGATGTGTGTGGTGGTGGCTCGGCTAAGACAAATAAAAGACCTGCTCATGTTATTTTTTTTTTGTTGACATGAACTAAGTTTATTTATGTTAATGTTCTGCATGACTTTATGATACTTCCACTATTTTACTTTAGAAGAAATTTTAATATGCATGTATGTTTCCGCAAATAGTTAAGTAAAGTAACCCCGCCTTACTAGCAGGAGGGGCGGGCGTTACATATATATTACCCGTTGAGTCTCCCACACTCACCACCCTTTGTACTGGTTTTTCTTTCACTAGGGAAAAGGCAGAGGATTTATGGAGTGACTTGGAGATCCTGTTCGCCAGTCCCATGTCACATTGAGTGATTTCTTTCGTTATTATTTCCTCATGCATTATTGGTTTTGTACTTATAGTTGTAATAGGTATCCTGTGTATGGATCTTTAGACTTGTGGCGTCCTTTTATTTGGTTATGTACTTGTTGTATCAAGTTGGGATACTCATTCAGTTTTGTTGTTTATATGTTTTGCTTATATCTTTCGCTGTGTATTTGGCCTAGCCATGTGGGTTGTATATTATCTTGTGTGGTTGTGTTTTGATTCCAACCGTGTAGGGGTTTCTTATGTATCTAGGTTTCAATTATCACTGTTACAGGGGATGTGCTGTTTAATTTTTGTTGGACAGCCTTACCCTCAGGGCGTGACATAATTAATTGAATTAGTTTAATTAATTGAATTAAGTTTGATTAATTAGTTTATGCATGACATGAATAGACTAAAAATAAATATTTTTGAAACCACTTTTTAAGGTAAGAATATTTAATTTTAAAATTAGAGTTTGAAAACATGAAAATGTGGTTAGAGTCAGATCCTAGTCTAATAGTTCAAAAATTATCTCCCCCTAAGTTGGAGCTCTAACATATTTCAACTTGGCAATTGTTGGGTTTTTTGGGCCGCAAAAACCGCTTTTTGCGTTGCGGAAACTCCGAAACCCCCATGCCACGGATTCGTGCGAATAAATAAAATTATGTAAAACTTTCATATACATGTTTTCTACTCCTAGATCTACATTAGATCTACAAAAGAAAAGGTTACCCTTGATGCGAAGCCCTTCGCGTAATCCCGCTCGTCCAAGGTTCGCCGGATCTCGAAAGTATCAAAGTAGATACTTCTCTATGTGTATCCACACGAACGGAAGATGGAGAAAACAACTAAAAGGTGTTCTAGCACCCTTTGAAGTTTTGGCCAAGAAGGTGGAGGAGAGGGAGAATAAGATGAGAGCTTGAGAGGAGGAAGAAGATGAAATCAATTAGCCCACAAAATGCACTCAATTTCATCTTTAAGTGGCCGACCACTTCAAGGCTTGTAACCCCCATGGAATATCAAGAGTCAAGTCTCTTGATCTCCTCCATGAGGTGGCATTTGGTCAAGTCAAACTTGACCAAATGAAGAAGCCTTGATGATGTGGCATTGGTTAAGTCAAAGTCAAGTCAAAACTTGACTCTTCATCTTCCTACTTAAGTCAAGTCAAAATTGACCACTTCTCTCCCTTGGTTGATCTAATCTAACCATTGGTTCAAGTCAATTTTAATTTTAATGAATCTCTATTCATTAAATTAAATTGATTCAATGAGTCTAAGTCAAAATTAGACTCATTTAATACATGAACCAAATTGAGTCCAACTCAATTAGCCTAATTTGGATTACTCTTAATCCAATTTGGTTCATCACATGAACCTAATCCTTTAGGTTCATCAAATGAACCTAATCTCCATCTAATTATTTTTTGTGTGTGACCATATAGGTTCTTGTAACGTTGGCAATGCTCCTAAACTCATTTAGGAGTATAAGTAATGAGCGGTATCTAGTAACACATCATTACTACCCAAGTTACAAGAATGTTGAGATCCAACATCACCTTGTGACTACTAATTGTGACTCTTCACAATATATGACATTGTCCTTCTATCCTAGATATCTAGATTGATCAATATGAGGCATAGACCGTGTCATCCTCTAATCAATCTAAATCTTGAACTCCAAGTAGACTCACTTGATCAAATGAGCTCAATATCTTATATTGACTCATTTGGGCATGGCCATGCACTTAATGGTCTCACTCTATCAAGAATATTGATGCCTCTCTCGTCATATAGGAGGGATAGATCCCATCTACATCACTCACATCCCTCCACATAATTTATTATATACCTAGTAATCGCCTTTATAGTCCACCCAGTTACGGGTGACGTTTGACGAAGCCAAAGTATGTAACTCCTTATGTAGGGAACCATGATGACTTCAGGTCTAAGGACTAGTAGTCATACTAATAGCCACATGAGAAAGTATATGACACTCATATAATGATCCATGATACTTTCTCATGGCGGGTCATTCAGTATACATTCTCCAATGTATAGCCATGTGTCAACTTGATTTCTCTATATCCATGACTTGTGAGATCAAGTCATCTAGTTGACCTACATGCTAGTCTCGTCGCATTAACATTGTCCCTGAATGTTAATACTCGACTAAGAATGATTAAGAGTAGTTTTCCCTATATCATCTCACTATCGGTTCAACTAACCGATTGATATAGGTAAGAACCCTATACTCAAGGACGCTATTATACTTAGTTATTTGACACCAATACTACTAAGTATAATAACCAAAATAAATGCCTTTATTTATATATAAGAATATGATACAATGAGTCCATACAACAATCATCAAATGATTGGCTCTAGGGCTCTAACTAACAATCTCCCACTAGCACTAGTGCCAATCAGTGTAGGCTCTAAGGCCTAATGACCTAGTGTGACCATCATGCTTTCTCTGTGCTAAAGCCTTGGTCAAGGGAACTGTGATCTTAGCCTCTGTGGGTACTCTGTAAATCTTCACATCTCCTCTATCGATGATCTCTCGAATGAGATGGAAGCACCATAGAATGTGTTTGGTTCGCTGGTGTGAGCGAGGTTCCTTAGCCTGCTCAATTGCTCCATTGTTGTCACAATAGAGCTAAATAGGGTCAGCGATGCTAGGAACCACCCCAAGTTCAGTGATGAACTTGCGGATCTAAACTGCCTCCTTTGCAGCTTCTGATGTAGCAATATACTCGGTCTCTGTTGTAGAATCAGCAACTGTGTCCTGCTTCGAAATCTTCTAGCTCACAGCACCACCATTTATGCAAAACACAAACCCTTACTGCGATCGATAATCATTCTAGTCGGTCTGGAAGCTGGCATCACTGTAACCCTTTCTAGCTAGCTCGTCATCACCTCCATATATCAAGAAATATTCTTTAGTCCTTCTTAAGTACTTAAGAATATTCTTGACTGCTATCCAGTGACTTTCACTTGGATCTGACTGGTATCTGCTCGTCATGCTCAAAGCATACAAGACATCAGGACGAGTACATAGCATAGCGTACATGATAGATCCTATGGCTGAGGCATAAGGGATCTGATCCATGCGGTCTCTCTCCTCTCTAGAAGAGGGGCCTTGAGTCTTCGAAAGACTCACGCCATGTGACATCGACAGAAATCCCTTCTTGGAGTTCTGCATGGCAAACCGTAGGAGTACCTTGTCAATATATGTACTCTGACTTAGGCCAAGCAATCTTTTAGATCTATCTCTATAGATCTGTATGCCTAGAATGTGGGATGCCTCACCTAAGTCCTTCATTGAGAAACATGTCCCTAGCCAAGTCTTGACAGACTGTAGCAAAGGGATGTCTTTCTCAATGAGTAGTATGTCATCCATATACAATATGAGGAAGACAACTATGTCCCCTACAACCTTCTTATAGACACAAGGTTCATCTTCATTCTTGATGAAACCAAACTGTTTGATTGCATCATCAAATCGAAGATTCCAACTCTGAGAAGCTTGCTTTAGTCCATAAATGGACCTATGCAGCTTGCATACTCTGCCAGTATGCTGTGGATCTACAAAACCCTCAGGTTGTGTCATGTACACATCTTCGAGCAGGTTTCCATTCAGAAATGCGGTTTTGACATCCATCTGTCATATCTCATAGTCATGGTATGCTGAATAGCAAGCATGATCCGAATGGACTTAAATATCGCTACTGGAGAAAATGTTTCATCATAGTCAATACCATGAATTTGCTTGAAACCTTTATTTTAGTTAGAGCCCTAGAGCCAATCATTTGATGATTGTATTATGTTCTTGTTGTATCATATTCTTATATAAATAAAGGCATTTGTTTTTGGTTATTATACTTACTTGTATTGGTGCCAAATAAACTGAGTATAATAGCGTCCTTGAGTAGAAGGTTCTTACCTATACCAATCGGTTAGTTGAACCGATAGTGAGATGATATAGGGAACACTACTCTTAATGATTCCTAGTCGAGTATTAACATTCAGGGACAATGTTAATGCAATAAGACTAGCATGTAGGCCAACTCGATGACTTGATCTCACAAGTCATGGATATAGAGATATCAAGTTGACACATGGGTATGCATTGGAGAATGTATACTGAATGACCCGCCATGAGAAAATATCATGGATCGTTATATGAGTGTCATATACTTTCTCATGTGACTATTACTATGACTACTAGTCCTTAGACCTTAAGTCACCATGGTTCCCTACATAAGGAGTTATGTACTTTGGTTTCGTCAAACGTCACCCGTAACTAGGTGGACTATAAAGGCGATTACTGGGTATGTAACGAATTATGTAGAGGGATGTGAGTGATGTAGATGGGATCTATTCCTCCTATATGATGAGAGAGACATCGATATTCTTGATAGAGTGAGACCACGAAGTGCATGGCCATGCCCAAATGAGTCAATATGAGATATTGAGCTCATTTGATTTAGTGAGTCTACTTGGAGTTCAAGATTTAGATTGGTCAGAGGATGACACGGTCTATGCCTCACATTGATCAATCTAGATGTCTAGGATAGAAGGACACTTGTCATATATTGTGAGGAGTCACAATTAGTAGTCACTAGATGATGTTGGATCTCAACATTCTTGTAACTTGGGTAGTAATGATGTGCTGCTAGATACTGCTCATTACTTATGCTCCTAAATTGGTTTAGGGGCATTGCCAACGTTACAAGAACCTATAGGGTCACACACTAAGGACAATTAGATGGAGATTAGGTTCATATGATGAACCAAGAGGATTAGATTCATGTGATGAATCAAATTGGATTAAGAGTAATCCTAATTGGGCTAATTGAGTTGGACTCAAGTTGATTCATATGTTCAATGAGTCTAATTTAGATTATGACTCATTGAATCAATTTAATTAAATGAATTAGATTCATTATATTAAATTGGCTTGAATTAAATGGTTGGATTATATCAACCATGAGAGAGATTAAGTCAAGTTTTACTTGACTTGAGAGGAAGAGGAAGAGTCAAGTTTGACTTGACTATTTGCCACCTCATTTGTGAGTTGGCATTAGGAGGACTAATGATGATGTGCCACATCATCATAGATGGCACATGTGTGTGCCACCTCATGGAGGTTACAAGTCCCCTCTTTAATGGCCTCCACATTTAATAAAAAGGAGTTACACTCCTTAATGTGGCCGGCCACTTTTGTAGTGAATGAAAATTTGATTTTTCATTCAAGGCTCATTCAACTCATCTTCTTCCTTGCTCTCTCTTCTTGCTCTCCCTCTCCTCTCTTGGCCGAACCTTACCAAGGTGATAGCACACTTTTGTGTTAGGTTTTTCCACCTATTTGTTCGTGTGGATACTTCTAGAGGGTTGTACACTTGACAACCTCGAGATCCGGCATCACTTGGAAGAGCGGGATACGCGAAGGGCTTCGCACCAAGGGTAAAGATCTTCTCTTAATGTAGATCTAGATGTAAGAAACTCGTACTCGTACCTTTTTTTTTATTTTACTTCGCACGGATCCGATGGCATGGGGGTTTCGGGGTTTCCGCGACGCGGAAAAGCGATTTTCGCGGCCTGAAAAACCCAACAATGGTATCAGAGCCACGTGCGAAGTCTTATATGAGTTTATTTTATATTTTTATGAAAAATAGAAGATCTATAATGTTCTGTAAATTTCCTATTTTTATAGTTTTTATGGGTATTTTTCTCGTAGAAGCGAAGCACAAGTGTTTCGACACTTGTAGGCTTCGACTACCGAGAAGATTTTTCCGAAACGGCAAGGTTTCGCCCCAAATCTTTTTGGGACAGCGGGCTAAGGTGCTTTAGGATCGCTAAAGAACACTCACGATGGTTAGATCGTGGGTAGGGGCGCTGCCCCTGGGCCCGCAAGGGGATTCGTTCCGCGATTGCGCCCGAAAACCCGCTAAACGGAACTGCCGAGAATTTTACTCATAAAAATTGTAAAATTTGTAATAAAAATTATAGAAAATTATAGAAAATACGTAATTTAGAATTTTGTATTATTTTGTGATAGTCATGGCCCAAAAAGACCCAATCTGATTGGAAATGTGTTGTAATTCATAATACGGCCTGCGTGCCGTAATGTGATGTGCGTGTTGTATATTTGATTCATGACCTGCACGTCGTGCGTTTCTCTATTTTATATTCTTGTTGTAAATTAGTTTAGACTCGAATGTAACTCAAGTTTCAAATATTGTACTGTACAAAATTGGAGCGGTGGAAGGTCCACTCGAGACGGAGTTATGAGGAGGGCACGAGCAACACAAGGTGGTCAAAGGGAGGAGCTTGAGAAGCTGTTGACCTTAGGTTGACGATGCGATCTTCTCATTGGCTTGAGAAGATCGTAGTAGGGCCATGACTAATCACAAATAATTTAATTAATTGCTTGAGTGTATGTGATGCATAATTAGTAATTAATTAGTGTCTAGCGATTAGATTAGATCTAAATCGTGTACAAGATGCACCCTCTCGATTAGATTAGATCTCAATCGCGTCAACTCAAATGCCTACCGTGCCGTGATACCTATCACTACCTCGATCACATGTGTTGTTGAATTTGCCAAAGTAGAGCAACACATATTATCTTGGTAGGGTACGGAGGAACAATCTTGGTCCCGCCTATCAATGCATGGGTGAGTAGAGACTCAATTTGATTGAGTACAACTAGTTAAATCAAGTTTAACTGTAGGCATTCTTCCAATGGTTGGAAAGATAGGACATAAATCACATTTATATTAATTCTTGGGCGTATTAGCCAAAGCTAACTCAGGTTTTAATATAACTGCGGATAATTATCCTATAAACAAGAGTTGCATAGAGATGTAATTGGTAAATTGTTACCTACCGATCATACTAAGTCTTGGGCGATTTAGCCAAAGCTAACTCAAGGCGTAGTATGATGTGGATCTTGTCCCACATGAATTATATAATTCAGTGGGAGCATCATTCAGTTAAAGACCTAATTAAATGATTTAAAAGAATATGATATTTATTTTCTGTATTTTTTTGTTGTAGATAACCATGACGTCGAATACGAACTCTTTCTCCCTGCGTTCTGTCCTTGAGAAGGACAAGCTCAACGGAGCAAATTTCTTGGACTGGTACAGGAACTTGAGAATAGTTCTCACTCAAGAACGTAAACTGTACGTTCTGGAGCAGCCCATTCAGGAGGCTCCTCCTGCCACTGCCACGTGAGCTGACCGAGATGCTTACAAGAAGCATCAAGATGATGCATTAGATGTGTCCTGTCTGATGCTCGCGACTATGAACTCTGAGCTTCTAAAACAACATGAGTTGATGGACACTTAAAATATGGTTGAACATCTTCGTCAACTGTATCAAGGACAAGTGAGGCACGAGAGATTTGAGATCTCAAAGGCACTGTTTCAGTGCAAGATATCAGATGGGGCTCCCGTAGGCCCATATGTACTCAAAATGATTGGGTACATAGAAAACCTACAGAGGTTGGGATTCTCGCTTGGCCAAGAGCTGGCCACCGACCTGATCTTGCAATCCTTGCTGGATAGCTATAGTCAATTCGTTCTAAACTACAACATGAACCAAATCGACAAGCCACTGCCTGATCTGCTTAGCATGTTAAGAACTGCTGAGCTGAACCTTAAGAAGGTTAAGCCTCACTCTGTTCTGATGGTTCAGAAAGATAAGGGTAAGGGCAAGCCCAAAGGCAAAGGAAAGTCACAAACCAAGGGCAAAGGCAAGGCACTGAAGCCTAAAGGAGGGGTCACCAAGGATGCTACCTTCTTCCACTGCGGTCAGACCGGCCACTGGAAGAGGAACTGCAAGGTGTACCTGGAAGATCTTAAGAAGAAGCGAAGTGAGACTTCCACTTCAGGTATATATGTTATAGAAGTCAATCTATCTATTTCTTCATCATGGGCATTAGATACCGGATGTGCTTCTCACATTTCTACTAATGTACAGGCGCTGAGAAATAGCAGGGCATTGGCAAAGGGCGAGGTGGACCTATGCGTAAGCAATGGAGCACGGGCTGCTACTGTTGCTGTAGGGACTTATTTTCTATCTCTGCCCTCTGGGCTTGTACTAGAGTTGAATGATTATTGTTATGTGCCTGCTTTAACTAAGAACATAATTTCAGTTTCTTGTTTGGACAAGAAAGTTTCTCTTTAATAATAAAGGACAAATGTTGTTCAGTTTATTTAAAAGATATGTTCTATTGTAGTGCACCTCAGATGAACGGACTCTACATTCTAGACCTTGAAAGCCCTATCTATAACATAAATACCAAGAGGTTCAAGTCAAATGACATGAACCAAACCTATCTCTGGCACTGTCGCTTAGGTCATATAAATGACAAGCGCTTATCCCAGCTCCATAAGGATGGTTTGCTGGACTCATTTGATTTTGAATCTTATGAGACGTGTGAGTCATGCCTACTAGGCAAGATGACCAAGACTCCCTTTAGTGGGCACAGCGAAAAAGTGATTGATTTGTTAGGACTTATACATAGTGATGTATGTGTTAGGATGTATACTAAAAGCCTAGCTTTTGGTATAAACATTTATCTAGAAATAAGAATCACATTGGTCAAATGTCTACATTTATGATAAATGTAGTTGTTCAATTAATTTATATTGTAGATAACATGGTATGTGGTGTCACACACAGAGGATCATGTTATCAGTACCTTATAAATTATAAACAGTAGCTCACAACCAAGATGGAAAGGAACAAACTATTGGAAGGTCGCAGTGTAATTAGGTATTAGTTTATCTTAACTATATAATTACACTAGTACACTTAGAGTGTGTTGAGTAGGACCATTAGAGGTCGTTTCTTTTATACTGACTTTATAAAGAAACAAAGACCTCAGTTATTATAGAAGTGTGTGCTCTTAATCCTAATATAATAACAAGCACATATATTTGATATTTATTTCTTTAATTTATCAATGGGTGAGATTTAGTTCGATAAATCAATAAGCCAGATAAGTTGGGAAATGATATCACTTATAGTGTGTGTTGTTGATTATAGAAGGAAACTGTGTCCTAGTAATTTAGGTTGAGAATGTCCCCAAGAGAAGCTCATAAAGATTGTCATGTTAAACCCTGCAGGTGGACTTAGTCCGACATGATGATAAGGTTGAGTGGTACTACTCTTGGACTAAGATATTAATTAAATGAGTTGTAAGTAACTCACTTAATTAGTGGACATTCGACATCTTAAACACAGGGAGACTAACACACTCATAATAAGAAGGAGCCCAAAATGTAATTTGGGATTGGTGCAGTAGTTCAATAATAGTTCTCTAGTGGAATGAATTATTATTGATAAAATTAAGTTGTGTGTTCGGGGCGAACACGGGATGCTTAATTTTATCGGGAGACCAAAACCAATTCCTCCTCTCGGTCCCTATTGTAGCCTCTTGTATATATAGATTTATACCCACCACATACCCACCTTCTTACCCATCCAATGGGGCCGACCAAGCTAGCTTGGAACCCAAGCTAGGGCCGGCCAAGACCAAGTGGATGAGCCAAGTTGGTGGCCGGCCAAAGCTTGGGTCCCAAGCTTAGGTGGCCGGCCACTAAAATATTAAAAAGGATTTTTATTAAAATTATTTCTTATGTGGATACCATGGTTTTAAAAGAAAGTTTAAAAATTAAAAATTTTCTTTTATAGCTTTCTACAAAAGATTAAGAGAAGAGATTAATCTCTTTCCTTATTTGTAGATTAAAAGGATGGTTTTAATTTTTTGGTCAAAACTTTCCTTATTTGTAAATCATCTACATGTTTAAAAGAGAGTTTAAAATTTGAAATCTTTATTTATTTGTTGATTAAAAGGTGGATTTTAAATTTTAAGAAAACTTTCCTTTTTAACCATGTTCATGATTTAAAAGAGAGTTTAAAAATTAAATATTCTCTTTTATAAGTTTCTACAAGAGATTAAGAAAAGATTTGATATCTTTCCTTATTTGTAGATTAAAAGAGATTTTAATTTTTAGAGATAACTTTCTTTTTATCCACATGTTTAAAAGAAAATTTTTAATTTATAAAATTTCCTCTTTATTAACCAATCATGAAGGGATGAAAATTATTGGAGAAATTTTTATAAATTTCTAGAGACAAATTAGGAAGTTTTAATTAATTAAAACTCTCCTTGTTTGTAGCTTTAATATGGCCGGCCATTATATTGATGAGAAGAAAATTGTTTTTAATCAAATAAATTTTCTTTTTCAATGGCAAAAGAATTAAGGAAGTTTTTATTAAATTTTCCTTATTTGCCAAGACCAAGGATTATAAAAGAGGGGGTAGAGGAGGCTTCATAGTGAACATCTCTATTCTACTTTTCCTCTCTTTTCTCCTTGGGTGTGGCCGGCCCTTCTTTTTCCTCTCCTCTCCTTTGTGTGGCGGAAACCTTCTCTTGGTGGAGATAGCCTTGGTGGCCGGATCTAAGAAGGAGAAGAATGAGAGAAAAGAAGCCTCTTTTCTAGCATCCCTTGGAGCATTGGTGGTGGTTGAAGCTCTTCATCCTTGGAGGTGCTCTTGTTGTGGCCGAACCTTGCAAGGAGGAGAAGAAGGTGCTTTGGTGGTTTCTCATCTCGGAAGATCGTTGCCCACACAACGTCCGAGGTTAGAAGAGGAATACGGTAGAAGACCTAGAGGTTTTTTGTTTGTAAAAGGAAAGGTATACTAGTATTTAATTTCCGCATCATACTAGTTTTATTTCTTTGTAAAAATACCAAATACAAGAGGCATGTGATTCTAGTATTTCAAATTAGTTTTCGATGATTGTTCTTTTATTTTTCTTTTCCTTCTGATTTGATTGTTCCTTTTGGTTGACCTAAAGTTATTTAAGGAAATTAAATATTAGCTTTCCTTAAAAAGGCTTTATCTAGGCGGTGGTGGTTGTTCCCAAATCCAAGAAGGTCATGTGCCTCGCCATGCAGTCCTAGAAACAAATTTTGGAAATTAATATTTAATGGAATTAATAACCTAGGTGATTTGGATCGAACGTGTTAAGTTCCGCAGGAGATCCAAGTCTAAACCAAAAAGAACAAGTAAATTAAACTTTGGATCAAACGTGTTAAGTTCCGCAGGCGATCCAAGTTTAATTTAAAAGAACACATGGTAGCTAGGAAAGGTTCAGACCTTTGTACAAAATTTTTGTATAGTGAAACCATTAGATTTTCCGAGTAGCAACCAACAATTGGTATCAGAGCTAGGGTTTTTCCTCTGTGTATTTGGTATTTGTTTAATTATGCACATGACATACATAATTTAGGCAGGTTAATAGTAGGATGTGCTAACTTTGTGGATGCAGGATCCAACTATTATGGCTTATAGTTTTTATGTGTGTGATTGGACCCTTGGACATGTCAAGGGCATTTATGTGTGTGCATGATTGTATTATAAAATACAGCAGGAGCAGTATTTAGTTTTATTAGGATTTTATTTTTGATCTAGTTACATGTACATTGCTTTTATGGAATATAGGATCGATGGATGTAAATTTTTATTTTATGTTTGATCTAGTTTACATGTACATTCCTTCGAGGAATATAGGATCGAAAAATGTAAAATTCTATTTATGTCGCGGATCGAGTTTTGCAAGGCGTGGAACCTTTTGAGGACCAGAGGCGCAGCGGAACAAGGAGCAAGATGGATGCGACAACTAGACCCGGTGGCGGTGGCCAAAGATGGCAGCAGCTAGGGTTGGCGACACACGGAGGACAGTAATAGATAAAAGCCATAATAGTTGAAAATTAGTTTTTCTATTTATTGTTTTTTATGCTGTGTTGTGTGTGCTTGTTAGTATACATGTTAAGTAGGCTAGCATAGTCAAAATTCCTCATTTTAAATAACTAAGTGGAAGAAGGATTTATTTTTAATAAATTCCACGGTCTCCATTACTGGTTTATAAGTGATGCAACAAGCTTGCGCGTTGGCTCTGAGTGCCTTTCTCCATATCAGATGAGCTTGTTTGCGGATCACTAGCTTAAACTTCCATTTTGGATGACTATAGGAAGTTAATTAAGAGCGTGTGATCTTCCCCATCGGAAGGGGCACAATCTTATTAATGGACTTAGTATCAAGTAATGGTATACACTTAGGCACGTCTAATAGTATCCTCCCCATCGGAGTCACTGCTATTATTTGTGTGACCGAAGAAAACCAACTATTAATTTGTCAAATAAATAGGTTGACAAGATAATAAAATTAAAAACTCCTCTTACAAATGTTTGATTTTGTATACGTCCACACTATCGTGGCATACAAAATTCACGGTGTTTGAGGTAATCTTATTTGTCATAAAGATTTATTGATAAGATAATTAATGGGTAAACCCCTCCTCTTACAAATGTTTAATTTTGCATACGTCCACACTATCGTGGCATGCAAAATTCACGGTGTTTGAGGTGTTGGTGAATTTAAATAATATTGTTTAAGTAATCAATGTTATTTTAAATTCAAAAGTTTTGACCAAATATTTGATCAAAGAAAGATCAACTATTAATTTTATTCGTCATAAAGTAAAGTTGACTAGATAATAAAATTAATGGATAAAATCTCTTCTTTGATTTTGTATACGTCCACACTATCGTGGCATACAAAATTCATGGGGATTTTAAGGAATTGATCTTGACCAAATATTTGTGTGATTCTTAGGATTTAAAATGTTTGTCAATTCCCTAGTTGTTATACTATAGAAAAGACTTAGTAGTCCCAATTGTAATGATTGGAAATAGGACTTGGACATTAAGGTAGTATGTCTTCTTAGAATTAAGAACAATATAGGTGTATTTAATTCATTAGTTGAAACATGTTTAGTGGTGTTATCTACCAGAACCTGGAGTGTAGATACAGATGTCATTAATCATGTCCGCAATTCATTGCAGGGTTCCAGGAAACCCGACAACTAAATGAAAATAAAAACACCGTCCACATGGGCACTGCTATAAAAATGACAGCTGTTGCAGTGGGAGATGTTTATCCTTTGATAAGAATAAAATATGGATTTTAAGTAATTGTCTTTATGTACCAAGTTTAGAAAGAACTAGTTTTCAGTTTCTAAACTATTCAAAGAACTTGATATTCTGCCTCTTTTAATAACAAAGTTATTATTAAGAAAAAGAGGGAAGTTATCTGTTCTGGTACGTTGGTTGGCAATTTATAAATCCAATAACTCCCACGATGCAACAAATGGAAATTAGTAACACATCTTCTAACTTAAGAGAAAGCAACCTTCGGAAATGAACCAATTATATCCTTGACATCTAAGGCTAGGTTATATTAACTTGAGTAGGATTCATTGGTAGCTGATGAACTTTTGGGTTCATTGGTAGTGGAAATCTTTCCAACCTGCGAGTCTTACTTAGAAGGAAAAATAACCGAGAAGATTTTAAGTATAAGGGGTATGAAGCCAAAGATACATTGGAATTGGTTATTCTGATTTGTGTGATCCTATGACTATCCAGACAAGAGGTAGTATCGAATATTTCGTCTATTTTATAGATAACTATTCAAGATACAAATACATTTACTTAATGTGCCGCAAGACTAAGTGATGCGGAGAAACGTTAAAGTAAAAGTATCAAGTCACTAAGGTAAGATCGTAGTGGCAAGTACCTCTTGGGACAATTTAGGAGTCGCTTATCAAAAGTAGGGATTCAATCCCAACTAACTGCACCTGGTACACCCCAACAGAATGGTGTAGTAGAAAGAAGGTATAGCACTCTTATGGAAATAATTAGATTGATGATGAGTTATTACCAAGTTCATTTTAAGGATATACTCTGAAAAAGAAAGTGAACATAGTACCTTCCAAAGTCAAGAACTCTCTACTCATATAGAATTGCTAAATAGGTGTAAGCCTATTTTGAAGCATATTCGGATTCGGGTAGTCCAACACATATGCTGAAGAGAGACAATGATAAGTTGGATAGGAATTCACTTGTTTGTGGGTTATCCTAGAGAAACGAAAGTAGGTTTATAGTCTTAAAAATCAGAAGGTCATTGTTAGCATCAATGACTAATTTTTAGAAGAAGACTATATAATGAACCACAAGCCCATAAGTAAATTTGTTCTTAATAAAAGACACATCTAATCTAGTACCAACTGTACAAGATGAAATATCATAAGAAACTGCAACACGTATCACAATTGATACATAATTATAGACAGTGCATCATCGTAGTGGGAGGGTTGTCAAACAACCTAAAAGATTCATGTTTTGGAAAAATCTTTGGACTTGATCCCAAATAAACATGAGCGTGATCCCGGACATATGATGAAACACTCCAAGATAAAGATGCAGCATCTTGGCAAAGAGCAATGAATACAGAATTAGAATATATGTATTCTAAAAAAATATGGAAGCTTGTAGAACCACCAGATGGTGTAAAAGCCATTGGGTGAAAATAGGTCTACAATAGGAAAAGATGGATAGACAGGAAGGTGGAAACTTTCAAAGCAAGGCTTGATGAAAAAGGAAACTTTTTCACTGGTAGTCATGCTTAAGTCTATCCGGATTCTTTTATCTATTTGGCAAGTGGATGTCAAGACAACATTCCTTAATGGAAGTCTTGAAGAAAGCATCGATATAAAGCAACCAGAAGGGATCATTGCAAAGGGCAAAGAACATCTTGTGTGAGCTCAATCAGTCTATGGACTGAGGTAAAGCTTCAAGGTCTTGGAACATCCGGTTTATCAAAGTAATCCATACCTATGAATTTATTTAGTAACCGGATAAGTCTTGTCTATACAAAAATTGTGATGGAAATATGATGGTATTTCTTGTACTATACGTAGATAACATTTTTGGTAGTTGGAAACAATATCAAAGTGTTGTCAAAAGTAAGGGTATGGTTGTCCAAACAATTCGATATGAAGGACTTGGGAGAATGTATATATTCTTGGGATCAAAGCAATAAGGGATCGCAAGAAAAGAATATTTTACTTATCCTAAGCTTCATATATCGAAAAAATCCTTGCTCGTTTTAAGCATGCAAAACTCCAAGAAAGGTTTCTTATCTTTTTAGCATGGAGTAACTTTATCTAAAGAGATGTCTCCGTAGACATCAAAGTAGATAGAGGAAATGAAGGCAGTTCTTTATGCTTCGGTTGTCGGAAGCCTAATGTATGCTATGCACGAGATCAGAAATCTGTTTTGCCAAGGGCATAGTTAGCATATATCAAAGTAACCCTGGACAAAGACATTGGACTGCAGTAAAGCATATATTGAAGTACCTTAGAGGCACTAGAAATTATATGCTAGCTTACAAGGCAGTTAATTTGGTCCCTGTGGGTTGCACGGATTTTGACTTCCAATCGGATAGGGACAATAGTAAGTCAACCTTGGGGTTTTGTGTTTACTTTAGGAGGTAAAGTCATAATTATGGAAGAGTGATAAGCATAGGTGTTTTTCTGGACTCCACCATAGAAGCTTAGTATATAGCAAGCCTCTGAGGTAGCCATAAAAGCTGAATGACTCAATAACCTCAAGATAGACTTAGATATGATTTCTGGTTTGTCCAAAGATTATTACAATTTATTGTAATAATAGTGGTGCAGTAGCAAACTCGAAGAAACCATAAGTCTATAACGCAAGTAAACACAATAGAGCGCAAGTACCACCCAATACGAGAAATCGTATAAATGAGGAGAAGTTGTTGCTACCTAGATTGCATCAGATGATGACCTATAGATCTTTTCACTAAGGCCCTTAAGGAAAAAGATTTTTGATGGGCATGTTGAAGGGTTGGGATTCAGATGTATGGCAGCAGATATGACAGCTAAGTCTTTTAGTATAAGTGGGAGATTGTTAGGATGTATACTAAAAGCCTAGCTTTTGATATAAACATTTATCTAGAAATAAGAATCACATTGGTCAAATGTCTACATTTATGATAAATGTAGTTGTTCAATTAATTTATATTGTAGATAACATGGTGTGTGGTGTCACACACAGAGGATCATGTTATCAGTACCTTATAAATTATAAACAGTAGCTCACGACCAAGATGGAAAGGAACAAACCATTGGAAGGTCGCAGTGTAATTAGATATTAGTTTATCTTAACTATATAATTACACTAGTACACTTAGAGTATATTGAGTAGGACCATTAGAGGTCGTTTCTTTTATACTGACTTTATAAAGAAACAAAGACCTCAGTTATTATGGAAGTGTGTGCTCTTAATCCTAATATAATAACAAGCACATATATTTGATATTTATTTCTTTAATTTATCAATGGGTGAGATTTAGTTCGATAAATCAATAAGCACGGTAAGTTGAGAAATGATATCACTTATAGTGTGTGTTGTTGATTATAGAAGGAAACTGTGTCCTAGTAATCTAGGTTGAGAATGTCTCCAAGAGGAGCTCATAAAGATTGTCATGTTAAACCCTGCAGGTGGACTTATTCTGACATGACGATAAGGTTGAGTGGTACTACTCTTGGACTAAGATATTAATTAAATGAGTTGTCAATAACTCACTTAATTAGTGGACATTCGACATCTTAAACACAGGGAGACTAACACACTCATAATAAGAAGGAGCCCAAAATGTAATTTGGGATTGGTGCGGTAGTTCAATAATAGTTCTCTAGTGGAATGAATTATTATTGATAAAATTAAGTTGTGTGTTCGGGGCGAACACGGGATGCTTAATTTTATCGGGAGACCAAAACCAATACCTCCTCTCGGTCCCTATTGTAGCCTCTTGTATATAGAGATTTATACCCACCACATACCCACCTTCTTACCCATCCAATGGGGCCGACCAAGCTAGCTTGGAACCCAAGCTAGGGCCGGCCAAGACCAAGTGGATGAGCCAAGTTGGTGGCCGACCAAAGCTTGGGTCCCAAGCTTAGGTGGCCGGCCACTAAAATATTAAAAAGGATTTTTATTAAAATTATTTCTTATGTGGATACCATGGTTTTAAAAGAAAGTTTGAAAATTAAAAATTTCCTTTTATAGATTTCTACAAAAGATTAAGAGAAGAGATTAATCTCTTTCCTTATTTGTAGATTAAAATGATGGTTTTAATTTTTTAGTAAAAACTTTCTTTATTTGTAAATCATCTACATGTTTAAAAGAGAGTTTAAAATTTGAAATCTTTCCTTATTTGTTGATTAAAAGGTGGATTTTAAATTTTAAGAAAACTTTCCTTTTTAACCTTGTTCATGATTTAAAAGAGAGTTTAAAAATTAAATATTCTCTTTTATAAGTTTCTACAAGAGATTAAGAAAAGATTTGATATCTTTCCTTATTTGTAGATTAAAAGAGATTTTAATTTTTAGAGATAACTTTCCTTTTATCCACATGTTTAAAATAAAAATTTTTAATTTATAAAATTTCATTTTTATTAACCAATCATGAAGGGATGAAAATTATTGGAGAAATTTTTATAAATTTCTGGAGATAAATTAGGAAGTTTTAATTAATTAAAACTCTCCTTGTTTGTAGCTTTAATATGGCCGGCCATTATATTGATGAGAAGAAAATTGTTTTTAATCAAATAAATTTTCTTTTTCAATGGCAAAAGAATTAAGGAAGTTTTTATTAAATTTTCCTTATTTGCCAAGACCAAGGATTATAAAAGAGGGGGTAGAGGAGGCTTCATGGTGAACATCTCTATTCTACTTTTCCTCTCTTTTCTCCTTGGGTGTGGCCGGCCCATCTTTTTCCTCTCCTCTCCTTTGTGTGGCCGAAACCTTCTCTTGGTGGAGATAGCTTTGGTGGCCGGATCTAAGAAGGAGAAGAATGAGAGAAAAGAAGCCTCTTTTCTAGCATCCCTTGGAGCATTGGTGGTGGTTGAAGCTCTTCATCCTTGGAGGTGCTCTTGTTGTGGCCGAACCTTGCAAGGAGGAGAAGAAGGTGCTTTGGTAGTTTCTCATCTCGGAAGATCGTTGCCTACACAACGTCCGAGGTTAGAAGAGGAATACGGTAGAAGACCTAGAGGTTTTTTGTTTGTAAAAGGAAAGGTATACTAGTATTTAATTTCCGCATCATACTAGTTTTATTTATTTGTAAAAATACCAAATACAAGAGGCATGCGATTCTAGTATTTCGAATTAGTTTTCGATGATTGTTCTTTTGTTTTTCTTTTCCTTGTGATTTGATTGTTCCTTTTGGTTGACCTAAAGTTATTTACGGAAATTAAATATTAGCTTTCGTTAAAAGGTTTTGTCTAGGCGGTGGTGGTTGTTCCCATATCTAGGAAGGCCATGTGTCTCGCCATGCAGTCCTGGAAGCCAATTTTAGAAATTAATATTTAATGGAATTAATAACCTAGGTGATTTGGATCGAACGTGTTAAGTTCCACAGGAGATCCAAGTCTAAACCTAAGAGAACAAGTAAATTAAACTTTGGATCAAACGTGTTAAGTTCCGCAGGCTAACCAAGTTTAATTTAAAAGAACACATGGTAGCTAGGAAAGGTTCAGACCTTTGTACAAAATTTTTGTACAGTGGAACCATTAGGTTTTCCGAGTAGCAACCAACAGTATGCGGCCCTTTCAATGTCGCTGCTAAAGGCGGTCATAGGTACTTCATCACATTTACTGATGACTTCAGTAGATATAGTTATGTGTACTTGATGACACATAAGTCAGAATCCTTTGAAAAGTTCAAAGAATTCAAGAATGAAGTACAGAACCAGCTTGGCAAGAGTATTAAGATACTTCGATCAGATCGAGGTGGAGAATTCCTTAGCCATGAGTTTCGTGACTATCTAGCTGAGTGTGGGATTTTATCCCAACTCACTCCTTCTAGAACACCACAGTGGAATGGTGTATCCGAAAGGAGGAATCGTACCCTATTAGATATGGTACGATATATGATGAGTCACACAGATCTTCCGACATACCTTTGGGGCTATACTCTAGACACGGCAGCTTTTATACTCAACCGAGTTCCATCCAAGGCCGTGATAAAGACATCATATAGGATATGGACTGGGAGAGATGCCCAGGTGTCTTTTATGAGGATTTGGGGTTGTGAGGCTTACGTTAGACGTCAAGTCTCAGACAAATTGGGACCCAAATCCGACAAGTGCTACTTTATTGGATATCCCAAGGAAACTAAGGGATATTACTTCTATATTCCCAGTCAGCACAAGGTAGTTGTGGCAAAGACTGGGGTCTTTCTAGAAAGGGAAATTGTTTCTAGAAAGACTAGTGGGAGTACGTTCGATCTTGAAGAAGTTTAAGATGCGGACCATAGCACTGAAGCCTCGATGGAAGTTGAACTGGAACCACAAAGTGTTGTGGATGATGTTGTTCCACAAAGAGTTGAGGAACAACAACCAGTTCAAGTAGACATATCTCTTCGCAGGTCTGATATGGTACGTCGTCAGCCTGAGAGATACTCATTTCTCTTGTCTGACCATGATGATGTTGTGCTCATAGAGGATGAGCCTACCACCTATTAGGAAGGTGTGATGAGACCAGATTTCAAGAAATGGCTAGAGGCCATGAGATCCAAGATGGAATCCATGTACAACAACCAAGTTTGGACTTTGGTTGATCCACCTGAAGGGGTAAAATCCATTGGGTGTAAGTGGGTCTTTAAGAGAAAGACTGACATGGATTGACTTATCTATAAGGGTCGCTTGGTAGCTAAAGGTTTCAAGCAGATTCATGGTATTGACTATGATGAAACCTTTTCTCCAGTAGCGATGTTTAAGTCCATTCGGATCATTCTTGCTATTGCAGCATACCATGACTATGAGATATGACAGATGGATGTCAAAATCGCGTTTCTGAATGGAAACCTACTCGAGGATGTGTACATGACACAACCTGAGGGTTTTGTAGAACCACAGCATACTAGCAGAGTATGCAAGCTGCATAGGTCCATTTATGGACTAAAGCAAGCTTCTCGGAGCTGGAATCTTCGATTCGTTGATGCGATCAAACAGTTTGGTTTCATCAAGAATGAAGATGAACCTTGTGTCTACCAAAAGGTTGTAGGGTACATAGTTGTCTTCCTCAAATTGTATGTGGATGACATACTACTCATTGGGAAGGACATCCCTTTGCTTCAGTCTGTCAAGACCTGGCTAGGGAGTTTCTTCTCAATGAAGGACTTAGGCGAAGCATCTCGCATTCTAGGCTGTTGGGTTATTCGGGCCGTGAAAACCGCTTTTCGCGTCGCGGAAACCCCGAATCACCCAAAGCCGTAAATCCGTGCAAGGAAAACAGAACAAAATACAAATACGAGTTTCAAAATCTTTAGATCTACTCCTAGATCTATGTGTTGAGAACTTTACCCTTGTTGCGTGCCCTTTCGCGTTCCCGCTCTTCCAAGGTGTTGCCGGATCTCAAGACCGTCAAGCGCCGGCCCTCTAGAAGTATCCACACGGACACGTAGGTGGAGAAACCTCACACAAAAGGTGTGCTAGCACCTTGGTGAGATTCGGCCAAGCAAATAGGAGAGGGAGAGGGAGAGCTTCTTGAGGAAGAAGAAGAAGATACACCACTTGAATGGAAAAATGAATTCACATTCAAAATCAAATGTGGCCGGTCACTCTCCATGGTGAAAACTCTCAAATTAATTGCATTAATTGCAATTAATATGAAACCATTAAAGAGAATGGCTTTGTAACTTCCATGAGGTGGCACCCATAATGATGTGGAGTATCATCATTGGTCCACCTAATGCCAACTCACCAATGAGGTGGCAAAAGGTCAAGTCAAAATTAACCTTTGGTCTTCCTTCTTAAGTCAAGTCAAACTTGACCCAATCTCTTCTATGGTTGATCTAATCTAACCATTTGATTCAAGCCAACTTAATATAATGAATCTAATTCATTTAATTAAATTGATTCAATGAGTCAAAATCAAAATTAGACTCATTGAACACATGAATCAACTTTAGTCAAACTCAAGTTAGCCCAATTAGGATTACTCTTAATCCAATTTGATTCATCAAATGAATCTAATCCTCTTGGTTCATCATATGAACCTAATCTCCATATAATTGTCCTAAGTGTGTGACCCTATAGGTTCTTGTAACGTTGGCAATGCCCTAAACCTATTTAGGAGCATAAGTAATGAGCGGTATCTAGCAACACATCATTACTACCCAAGTTACAAGAATGTCGAGATCCGACATCACCTTGTGACTACTAATTGTGACTCCTCAAAATTTGTGACATTGTCCTTCTATCCTTGACATCTAGATTAATCAATATGAGGCATAGACCGTGTCATCCTCTAATCAATCTAAATCTTGAACTCCAAGTAGACTCACTCGATCAAATGAGCTCAACATCTAATGTTGACTCATTTGGGCATGGCCATGCACTTCGTAGTCTAACTCTATCAAGAATATTGATGTCGCTCCCGTCATATGGGAGGGATAGATCCCATCTACATCACTCACATCCCTCTGCATAATTTGTTACATACCCAGTAATCGCCTTTATAGTCCACCCTGTTACGGGTGACGTTTGACGAAACCAAAGTACATAACTCCTTTTGTAGGGATCCATGGTGACTTCAGGTCAAAGGACTAATAGTCATACTAATAGCCACATGAGAAAGTATATGACACTCATATAACGATCCATGATACTTTCTCATGGCGGGTCATTCAGTATACATTCTCCAATGCATACCCATGTGTCAACTTGATATCTCCATATCCATGACTTGTGAGATCAAGTCATCGATTTGACCTACATGCTAGTCTTATTACATTAACATTGTCCCTGAATGTTAATACTCGACTATGAATGATTTAGAGTAGTGTTCCCTATATCATCTCACTATCGATTCAACTAATCGATTGATATAGGTATGAACCTTCTACTCAAGGACGCTATTATACTTAGTCTATTTGACACTAATACAAATAAGTATAATAACCAAACAAATGCCTTTATTAATATACAAGAATATGATACAATGAGTCCATACAATCATCAAATGATTGGCTCTAGGGCTCTAACTAACAATCTCCCACTAGCACTAGTGCCAATCAGTATAGGCTTTAAGGCCTAATGACCTAGTGTGACCATCATGCTTCCTCTATGCCAAAGCCTTGGTCAAGGGATCTGCGATGTTAGGCTCTGTAGGTACTCTACAAATCTTCACATCTCCTCTATCGATAATCTCTCGAATGAGAAGGAAGCGTCGTAGTATGTGCTTGGTCCGCTGGTGTGAGCGAGGTTCCTTCGCCTGTGCTATAGCTCCATTGTTGTCACAATAGAGCTCAATTGGATCAGCGATGCTAGGAACCACCCCAAGTTCAGTGATGAACTTGCGGATCCAAACTGCCTCCTTTGCTGCCTCTGATGCAGCAATATACTCGGCCACTATTGTAGAATCAGCTACTGTGTCCTGCTTCGAACTCTTCCAGCTCATAGCACCACCATTTAAGCAAAACACGAACCCTGACTGCGATCGGTAATCATCCTGATCGGTCTGGAAGCTAGCATCACTGTAACCCTTTACAGTTAGCTCAACATTACCTCCATATATCAAGAAATATTCTTTAGTCCTTCGTAAGTACTTAAGAATATTCTTGACCGCTATCCAGTGACTTTCACCTGGATCTGACTGGTATCTGCTCGTCATGCTCAAAGCATACGAGACATCAGGTCGAGTACATAGCATGGCGTATATGATCGATCCTATGGCTGAGGCATAAGGGATCTGATCCATGCGATCTCTCTCGTCTCTAGAAGAGGGACCTTGAGTCTTCGAAAGACTCACGCCATGTGACATTGGCAGAAATCCCTTCTTGGAATTCTGCATGGCAAACCGAAGGAGTACCTTGTCAATGTATGTACTCTGACTTAGGCCAAGCAATCTCTTAGATCTATCTCTATAGATCTGTATCCCTAGAATGTGGGATGCCTCACCTAAGTCCTTTATTGAGAAGCAACTCCCTAGCCAGGTCTTGACAGACTGAAGCATAGGGATGTCCTTCCCAATGAGTAGTATGTCATCCACATACAATATGAGGAAGACAACTATGTCCCCTACAACCTTCTTGTAGACATAAGGCTCATCTTCGTTCTTGATGAAACCAAACTATTTGATCGCATCATCGAATCGAAGATTCCAGCTCCGAGAAGCTTGCTTTAGTCCATAAATGGACCTATGCAGCTTGCATACTCTACTGGTATGCTGTGGATCTACAAAACCCTCAGGTTGTGTCATGTACACATCCTCGAGTAGGTTTCCATTCAGAAACGCGGTTTTGACAAACATCTGCCATATCTCATAGTCATGGTAGGCTGCAATAGCAAGCATGATCCGAATGGACTTAAGCATCGCTACTGGAGAAAAGGTTTCATCATAGTCAATACCATGAATCTGCTTGAAACCTTTAGCTACCAAGCGACCCTTATAGATAAGTCCATCCATGTCAGTCTTTCTCTTAAAGACCCACTTACACCCAATGGGTTTTACCCCTTCAGGTGGATCAACCAAAGTCCATACTTGGTTGGTGTACATGGATTCCATCTCGGATCTCATGGCTTCTAGCCATTTCTAGGAATCTGGTCTCATCACAGCTTCCTGATAGGTGGTAGGCTCATCCTCTATGAGCATAATGTCATCATGGTCAGACAAGAGAAAAGAGTATCTCTCAGGCTGACGACGTACCCTATCAGACCTGCAAAGAGGTATGTCTACTTGAACCGGTTGTTGTTCCTCAACTCCTTGTGGAACAACATCATCCACAACACTTTGTGGTTCCAGTTCAATTTCCATCGAGGCTCCAGTGCTATCGTTCGCATCTTGAACTTCTTCAAGATCAAAGGTACTCCCACTAGTCTTTCTAGAAACAAAGTCCCTTTCTAGAAAGACCCCAGTCTTTGCCACAACTACCTTGTGCTGACTGGGAATGTAGAAGTAATATCCATTAGTTTCCTTGGGATATCCAATGAAATAGCACTTGTCGGATTTGGGTCCTAACTTGTCTGAGACTTGACGTCGTACATAAGCCTCACAGCCCCAAATCCTCATGAAAGACACCTGGGCATCTCTCCCAGTCCATATCCTATATGGTGTCTTTATCACGACCTTGGATGGAACTCGGTTGAGAATGAAAGCTGCCGTGTCTAGAGCATAGCCCCAAAGGTGTGTCGGAAGATCTGTGTGACTCATCATGGATCGTACCATATCTAATAAGGTACGATTCCTCCGTTCGGATACACCATTCCACTGTGGTGTTCCTGGAGGAGTGAGTTGGGATAGAATCCCACACTCAGCTAGATAGTCACGGAACTCATGGCTAAGGTATTCTCCACCTCGATCGGATCGAAGTATCTTAATACTCTTGCCAAGCTGGTTCTGTACTTCATTCTTGAATTCTTTGAACTTTTCAAAGGATTCAGACTTATGTGTCATCAAGTACACATAACCGTATCTACTGAAGTCATCAGTAAATGTGATGAAGTACCTATAACCGCCTCTAGCAGCGACATTGAAAGGGCCACATACATCACTATGTATGAGTCCTAACAAATCAGTCGCTCTCTCGCTGTGCCCACTAAAGGGAGTCTTGGTCATCTTGCCTCGTAGGCATGACTCGCATACCTCATATGATTCAAAATCAAATGAGTCCAGCATACCATCCTTATGGAGCTGGGATAAGCGCTTGTCATTTATATGACCTAAGCGACAGTGCCAGAGGTAGGTTTGGTTCATGTCATTTGACTTGAACATTTTGGTATTTACGTTATAGATAGGGCTCTCAAGGTCTAGAATATATAGTCCGTTTATCAGAGGTGCACTACAATAGAACATATCGTTTAAATAGATGGAACAACATTTGTTCTTAATTATAAACGAAAATCCTTTCTTGTCCAAACAAGAAATGGAAATTATGTTCTTACTCAATGCAGGCACATAACAACAATTGTCTAACTCTAGTATAAGCCCAGAGGGCAGAGATAGAAAATAAGTCCCTACAGCAACAGCAGCAACCCGTGCTCCATTGCCTACTCGTAGATCTATTTCGCCCTTTGTCAATGCTCTGCTATTTCTCAGTGCTTGTACATTAGTATAAATGTGCGAAGCACATTCGGTATCTAATACCCACGACGAAGAAATAGAGAGGTTGACTTCTATAACATTTATACCTGAAGTAGAAATCTTATTTCTCTTCTTCTTAAGATCTTCCAGGTATCCTGTGAAGTTCCTCTTCCAGTGCCCTGCTTGATATAGTTGACGAAGATGTTCAACCATATCGTAAGCACACATCAACTCATGTTGCTTCTGAAGCTCAGAGTTCATGGTTGCGAGCATTAGACAGGACACATCTAATGCGTCATCTTGATGCTTCTTGTAAGCACCCCGGTCAGCTCGCGTGGCAGTGGCAGGAGGAGCCTCCGGAATGGGCTGCTCCAGAACGTACAGTTTACGTTCTTGGGTGAGAACTATTCCCAGGTTCCTGTACCAGTCCAGGAAATTTGCTCCGTTGAGCTTGTCCTTCTTAAGGACAAATCGCAGAGAGAAAATGTTCGTATTTGACGTCATGGTTAACTACAACAGAAAATTTGCAGAAATAAATATCATATTCTTTTAAAATCATTTAATTAGGCCTTTAATTAAATGATGCTCCCACTGAATTCTATAATTCTTGTGGGACAAGATCCACATCATACTAACCCTTGAGTTAGCTTTGGCTAATACGCCCAAGGCTTAGTATGATCGGTAGGTAACGATTACCAATTACATCTCTATGCAACTCTTGTTTATAGAATCAATATCCGTATTTATATTAAAACTCGAGTTAGCTTTGGCTAATACGCCCGAGAGTTAATATAGATGTGATTTTGACCTATCTTTTCCAACCGTTGGAAGAATGCCTATAGCTGACTCGATCCAACCGAGTAACTAGGAATACTCAATCTAATTGAGTTTGTATTCACCCATGCGTTGATAGGCGGGACCAAGATTGTCCCTCCGTACCCTACCAAGATAATATGTATTGCTCTGCTTTGGCAGATTCAACAATACATGTGATCGAGGTAGTGATAGGTATCACGGCACGGTTAGGCATTTAGAGTTGGTTCGATCTAGATCTAATCTAATCGAGAAGGATGCATCTTGTGAACGACTTAGATCTAATCTAATCGCAAGGGTGCATCATGTGCACGACTTAGATCTAATCTAATCGTTAAGGCACTAATTAATTAATTAATTATTAAACATGCATCAGATACATAATAATTAATTAATTAATCTATTTGTGATTTAGTCATGGCCCTACTACGATCTTCTCATGCCAATGAGAAGATCGAATGGTCAACCTAGGGTCAATAGCTTCTCCAAGCTCCTCCCTTTGACCACCTTGTGTTGCTCGTGCCCGCCTCGGAACTCCGTCTCGTGTGGACCCTCCACCGCTCCAATTTGTACATTACAATTTGAAACTCGAGTTACATTCGAGTCTAAATCTAATTTACAACCAGAATAAGAGAAAGGCACGACGCGCAAGCTGTGGGAAAAAATAAAAATATAGCACACACAATCATATGACGGCACGCAGGCCGTATTATGAATTACAACACAAATCTAATCTTATTGGATATTTTGGGCCATGACTATCACAAATTAATATATAATTAAAAATTATATATTTTTCATAATTTTTCTGTAATTTTAAAAATAATTTTTATAATTTTTATGAGTAAAATTTTCCGGCGGTCCCGTTTAGCGGTTTCGGGCGCAATCGCGGAACGGATCCCCTTGCGGGGCCCAGGGGCAGCGCCCCTAGCCGCGATCTAACCATCGCGAGGGTTCCTTTGCGATCCAACAACGCCTAAACCCGCTGTCCCAAAATGATTTGGGCCGAGACATTGCCGTTTCGGAAAAATCTTCCCGGCGGGTTCGTTTTTAGCGATTTCGGGTGCAACCGCGGAGCAAATCCCCTTGCGAGGTTAGGGGCAGTACCCCTACCCACGATCTAACCATCGCGAGTTGCTCCTAAGCGATCTAATGGCACTCAAGCCCGCTGTCCCCAAAAATTTTGGGGCGAAACGAAGCCGTTTTGGAAAAATCTTTCCGGTAGGCGAAGCCTACAAGTGTCGAGACACTTCTGCTTCGCTTCTACGGAAAAATTACCCATAAAACTCGAAAATCATAATTTTACAGAAAATTACAGAAACTTTAGTTTTCATAAAACCAAAAACAAACTCGTATAAGCCTTGCACGTGGCTCTGATACCACTGTTGGGTTATTCGGGCAGCGATAACCGCTTTTCGTGTCGCGGAAACCCCGAATCACCCAAGGCCAACGGATCCGTGCAAGGAAAAATAAAAATAAATACGAGTACGAGTTTGAAAAACCTTTTAGATCTACTCCTAGATCTACATGTTAAGAACTTTACCCTTGTTGCGTGCCCTTTCGCGTTCCCGCTCTTCCAAGGTGTTGCCGGATCTCAAGACCGTCAAGCGCCGGTCCTCTAGAAGTATCCACACGAACACGTAGGTGGAGAAACCTCACACAAAAGGTGTGCTAGCACCTTGGTGAGATTCGGCCAAGCAAAGAGGAGAGGGAGAGGGAGAGCTTCTTAAGGAAGAAGAAGAAGATACACCACTTGAATGGAAAATGAATTCACATTCAAAATCAAATGTGGCCGGCCACTCTCCATGGTGAAAACCCTCAAATTAATTGCATTAATTGCAATTAATATGAAACCATTAAAGAGAATGGCTTTGTAACTTCCATGAGGTGGCACCCATGATGATGTGGAGTATCATCATTGGTCCACATAATGCCAACTCACCAATGAGGTGGCAAAAGGTCAAGTCAAAATTAACCTTTGGTCTTCCTTCTTAAGTCAAGTCAAACTTGACCCAATATCTTCCATGGTTGATCTAATCTAACCATTTCATTCAAGCCAACTTAATATAATGAATCTAATTCATTTAATTAAATTGATTCAATGAGTCAAAATCAAAATTAGACTCATTGAACACATGAATCAACTTGAGTCAAACTCAAGTTAGCCCAATTAGGATTACTCTTAATCTAATTTGATTCATCAAATGAATCTAATCCTCTTAGTTCATCATATGAACCTAATCTCCATCTAATTGTCCTAAGTGTGTGACCCTATAGGTTCTTGTAATGTTGGCAATGCCCTAAACCTATTTAGGAGCATAAGTAATGAGCGGTATCTAGAAACACATCATTACTACCCAAGTTACAAGAATGTCGAGATCCGACATCACCTTGTGACTACTAATTGTGACTCCTCACAATATGTGACATTGTCCTTCTATCCTTGACATCTAGATTGATCAATATGAGGCATAGACTGTGTCATCCTCTAATCAATCTAAATCTTGAACTCCAAGTAGACTCACTCGATCAAATGAGCTCAACATTTAATGTTGACTCATTTGGGCACGGCCATGCACTTCGTGGTCTAACTCTATCAAGAATATTGATGTCGCTCCCGTCATATGGGAGGGATAGATCCCATCTACATCACTCACATCCCTCTGCATAATTTGTTACATACCCAGTAATCGCCTTTATAGTCCACCCTGTTACGGGTGACGTTTGACGAAACCAAAGTACATAACTCCTTATGTAGGGATCCATGGTGACTTCAGGTCAAAGGACTAATAGTCATACTAATAGCCACATGAGAAAGTATATGACACTCATATAACGATCCATGATACTTTCTCATGGCGGATCATTCAGTATACATTCTCCAATGCATACCCATGTGTCAACTTGATATCTCCATATACATGACTTGTGAGATCAAGTCATCGAGGTGACCTACATGCTAGTCTTATTGCATTAACATTGTCCCTGAATGTTAATACTCGACTAGGAATGATTTAGAGTAGTGTTCCCTATATCATCTCACTATCGATTCAACTAATCGATTGATATAGGTATGAATCTTCTACTCAAGGACGCTATTATACTTAGTCTATTTGGCACCAATACAAATAATTATAATAACCAAACAAATGCCTTTATTAATATACAAGAATATGATACAATGAGTTCATACAATCATCAAATGATTGGCTCTAGGGCTCTAACTAACACTAGGCATACAGATCTATAGAGATAGATCTAAGAGATTGCTTGGCCTAAGTCAGAGTACATATATTGACAAGGTACTCCTTCGGTTTTCCATGCAGAACTCCAAGAAGGGATTTCTGTTGATATCACATAGCATGAGTCTTTCGAAGACTCAAGGTCCCTCTTCTAGAGAGGAGAGAGACCGCATGGATCAGATCCCTTATACCTCAGCCATAGGATCTATCATGTATGCCATGCTATGTACTCGTCCTGATGTCTCGTATGCTTTGAGCATAACGAGTATATACCAGTCAGATCCAGGTGAAAGTCACTGGATAGCGGTCAAAAATATTCTTAAGTACTTAAGAAGGAGTAAAGAATATTTCTTGATATATGGAGGTAATGATGAACTAGCTGTAAAAGGTTACAGTGATGCCAGCTTCCAGACCGATCAAGATGATTATCGATCGCAGTCAGGGTTCGTGTTTTGCATTAATGGTGGTGCTGTGAGCTGGAAGAGTTTGAAGCAGGACACAGTCGCTGATTCTACGACAGAGGCCGAGTACATTGCTGCATCAGAGGCAGCAAATGAGGCAGTTTGGATCCGCAAGTTCATCACTGAACATGGGGTGGTTCCTAGTATCGCTGACCTTATTGAGCTCTATTGTGACAACAATGGAGCTATAGCACATGCTAAGGAACCTCGCTCACACCAGCAGACCAAACACATACTACGGCGCTTCCATCTCATTCGAGAGATTATCAAGAGAGGAGATTTGAAGATTTGCATAATACCTACAAAGGCTAACATCGCAGATCCCTTAACCAAGGCTTTGGCACAAAGGAAGCATGATGGTCAAACTAGGTCATTGGGGCTTAGAGCCTATACTGATTGGCACTAGTGCTAGTGGGAGATTGTTAGTTAGAGCCCTAGAGTCAATCATTTGATGATTGTATTATGTTCTTGTTGTATCATATTCTTATATAAATAAAGGCATTTGTTTTTGGTTATTATACTTACTTGTATTGGTACAAAATAAACTGAGTATAATAGCGTCCTTGAGTAGAAGGTTCTTACCTATATCAATTGGTTAGTTGAACTGATAGTGAGATGATATAGGGAACACTACTCTTAATTATTCCTAGTCGAGTATTAACATTCAGGGACAATGTTAATACAATAAGATTAGCATGTAGGTCAACTCGATGACTTGCTCTCACAAGTCATAGATATAGAGATATCCAGTTGACACATGGGTATGCATTGGAGAATGTATACTGAATGACCTGTCATGAGAAAGTATCATGGATCGTTATATGAGTGTCATATAATTTCTCATGTGACTATTACTATGACTACTAGTCCTTAGACCTAAAGTCACCATGGTTCCCTACATAATGAGTTATGTACTTTGGTTTCGTCAAACGTCACCCGTAACTGGGTGGACTATAAAGGTGATTACTGGGTATGTAACGAATTATGCTGAGGGATGTGAGTGATGTAGATGGGATCTATCCCTCCTATATGACGGGAGAGATATCAATATTCTTGATAGAGTGAGACCACGAAGTGCATGGCCATGCCCAAATGAGTCAATATGAGATATTGAGCTCATTTGATTTAGTGAGTCCACTTGCAGTTCAAGATTTAGATTGGTCAGAGTATGACACGGTCTATGCCTCACATTGATCAATCTAGATGTCTAGGATAGAAGGACACTTGTCATATATTGTGAGGAGTCACAATTAGTAGTCACAAGGTGATGTTGGATCTCAACATTCTTGTAACTTGGGTAGTAATGATGTGTTGCTAGATACCGCTCATTTCTTATGCTCCTAAATGAGTTTAGGGGCATTGCGAACGTTACAAGAACCTATAGGGTCACACACTAAGGACAATTAGATGGAGATTAGGTTCATATGATGAACCAAGAGGATTAGATTTATGTGATGAATCAAATTGGATTAAGAGTAATCCTAATTGTGCTAATTGAGTTGGACTCAAGTTGATTCATGTGTTCAATGAGTCTAATTAAGATTATGACTCATTGAATCAATTTAATTAAATGAATTAGATTCATTATATTAACTTGGCTTGAATTAAATGGTTGGATTAGATCAACCATGAGAGAGATTAAGTCAAGTTTGACTTGACCTGAGAGGAAGAGGAAGAGTCAAGTTTGACTTGACTATTTGCCACCTCATTTGTGATTTGGCATTAGGAGGACTAATGATGATGTGCCACATCATCATAGTTGACACATGTGTGTGCCACCTCATGGAGGTTACAAGTCCCCTCTTTAATGGCCTCCACATTTAATGAAAAGGAGTTACACTCCTTAATGTGGCCGGCCACTTTTGTAGTGAATGAAAATTTGATTTTTCATTCAAGGCTCATTCAACTCATCTTCTTCCTTGCTCTCTCTTCTTGCTCTCCCTCTCCTCTCTTGGCCGAACCTTACCAAGGTGCTAGCACACCTTTGTGTTAGGTTTCTCCACCTATTTGTTCGTGTGGATACTTTTAGAGGGTTGTACACTTGACAACCTCGAGATCCAGCGTCACTTGGAAGAGCGGGATACGCGAAGGGCTTCGCACCAAGGGTAAAGATCTTCTCTTAATGTAGATCTAGATGTAAGAAACTCATACTCGTACCTTTTGTTTTATTTTACTTTACACGGATCCGGTGGCATGGGGGTTTCGGGGTTTCCGCGACGCGGAAAAGCGATTTTCGCTGCCCTAAAAACCCAACACTTTAGCTACCAAGCGACCCTTATAAATAAGTCCATCCATGTCAGTCTTTCTCTTAAAGACCCACTTACACCCTATGGGTTTTACCCCTTCAGGTGGATCAACCAAAGTCCATACTTGGTTAGTATACATGGATTCCATCTCGGATCTCATGGCCTCTAGTCATTTCTCAGAATCTGGTCTCATCACAGCTTCCTGATAAGAGGTAGGCTCATCCTCAATGAGCACAACGTCATCATGGTCAGACAAGAGAAATGAGTATCTCTCAGGCTGACGACGTACCCTATCAGATCTGCGAAGAGGTATGTCTACTTGAACTGGTTGTGGTTCCTCAACTCCTTGTGGCACAACATCATCCACAACACTTTGCGGTTCCAGTTCACCTTCCATCAAGGCTTCAGTGCTATGGTCCACATCTTGAACTTCTTCAAGATCGAACGTACTCCCACTAGTCTTTCTAGAAACAAAATCTCTTTCTCGAAATACCCAGTCTTAGCCACAATTATCTTGTGTTGACTGGGAATGTAGAAGTAATATCCCTTCGTTTCCTTGGGATATCCAATGAAATAGCACTTGTCGGATTTGGGTCCCAATTCTCCGAGAATTGACATTGAACGTATGCCTCACAACCCCAAATCCTCATAAAAGACACCTGGGCATCTCTCCCAGTCCATATCCTATATGGTGTCTTTATTACATGTAATACCCACTAAGCTTGTAAGATAAATATATGAATGTGGGATTTTGCCTTAGAAAATAATAGGAAGTGAGTTGAACCAAAAAGGAAATAAAAAGAAATAAAAATATGGAGAGGTCAAGGATTGAACCTTGAACCTCTTATATTATATTTCATAGAATTAATGGGTAATAACCAGTTGGGATAGGAATAATATGTTGATAGCAAAGGAGGGAAACTTATGATAAAAATGAGAGTAAAAGCTAGCCAAAAGGAAACAAGAAAAGAGCAAGAGAAAGGCAACTTGCCTTCCTCCCTTCCTCTCCCTCTTCCTCTTTGATTTTGCCGAAAACTTAAAGAGGAATTAAGGGAATTCATTCTCCCTTATTTCACCATGAATGATGAGGATAAATAAATAAATAAAAATAAAAATAAAATAGAAAAAAAAGGCTAAGGGAGAAGGAAAGCAAAAACTAAGTTTGCTACTTCTTCCCCCTTAACATAAAAGGGAGCAAGAAAAGAGAAAACTATTTTTCTCTCATTTTCTCTCCTTCATCCTCTCCCTCACCGAGAACACCACAGTCCCCTCTCCTCCATCTTCGGCCCCAAAGCCAAGTTTTTTCATAAGAAAGCCTAAGATACTAGGAGGACTTAGCAAAGGAATCAAGGGAAAGGAACTAGAAGAAGAGACTACTTCTTCTTCACCATACCTTAGATCCACAAGCGAAAAGGATGTAAGCTTCCCCTCACCTGTGGTACAAGGTGTTTTAAGTGTTTTTCGGATTTTATGAAGATTTTAAAACCTAGAAACAAGTTTGAGAAAATTCGGCCAAGAAGGGCTTTCAAAAATCTAATGATGTTTAAACTAGTCTTCACTACATGATAGATTTTTCTATGCTATGTAGAGGGGTTCTTCTTCATGCTTTTATACCTATATGATGCTTGGTCAGAGGAGTACTGAACCCTAGAATTTCGGCCAAAAATATTCTTAAGAGGCTAGGGAAATTTATTGTTTTACCCAACTAGTACAAGGTTCTCCCTATGAAATATTAAGGATCATGTATTAGTTTTCTTCCTTAGAAGATATTTGAAACTAAAAGAAAACCCACTCATATGATTCGGTCAAGAAAGGGTTTAGGGTTAGGAAGACCTTTAAATTTAAATAACCATGCTCATGTGATAGAATACAAAGATCTTAAAGGATTTGTATGCTTGAATATTGCTAGAATTTCATGAACTCCTTCTTAGGGTTTTTCAGCCATGATGAGATGGATAGCTTAGAAAAGCTTAAACAAAATTTTAATATGCTCAAGACCTCTGTGCTGTTTAGATATGAAAGTTGTTCAATGCCCTCATGCTTAATTAGGGTGTAGAAAAATTAGTTGCATGACATATAACATGTATGACCACAAGGGGTCCTAGCTTATTCATGAACCAATTTGTATATATGTTTCTTAGTAACTTTTGCCACGAAACTTACTTAGGTTTTTCATGCTTTAGGCCACGTAAGAACCTAGCTAAAGAATGGTAGGTTTCGGCCATGAGAAAAAAATAAAAGAAAAAGAGAAAAAGAAACCTAGAAAGCCTAAGACACAATTCATATGTATACTCATTATGCTTGTCTTTACATATGCTATGAAACTCGTATGACTTCATATGTTTTTATGTTATTTGAAGCAAGTTTAAACACTGATGAGTTTTGTCCAAGTAGGGTTTAAATGACCTAGAGGCCTTAGAATTTAAACCAAAGGTGTTAAAATGCTTCTTATGAAAAATATGATAACCTATTGCTTGTGTCACATGCTTGTATAATTTTTCCATGACCTAGATGGATCATTGTAAGTCTCATCCATGAAGGTTTAGATGCCCTAGGGACCCTAGGACTTAAATTAAATATGCTCATGTCACTCTACATGAAATATGATAAGTAGAAAGCCAAGGTTCAATTGCTATATGTTGTTTTATGACCTAAAATGATGCTAGGGTATGTTTCGGCCATAACTATTGTATGATGCCTTGTATGAATTTATATATAAGGTTAGTCCAAGTTCACATGCTTGTATGCTTGTTTGTAGCCCTAATGAGAACTTGTTAAATTTCGGCCATGACATATGTTAAGGGCTTAAAGAACTTAGGAACTAATTCAAATGTGTCAAATGTGTTTACCTTGTTCCTTGGTAAAAATGTTATAAATATGATTTAAAGTTGTCCATGCTTTTATGTCATATGGAACCTTGTTTCACACCTTAAGGTTTCGGCCACATGAAATTAGGGACTTGAAGAACTTAGAAACTAAGTTAATCATGTTTATAATGCTTCCTATGAAAATGTTATGATGATAATTTAGGTGCCACATGCTTGGATGTTGTGTTTAACCTAAATTAAGCTCTAAAGGGGTTTCGGCCACAAGGGTTTAGGAAGCTTAGAACCAAGATGAATATGATACCATGTTTCCTATGATAGGACAATCACAAGATACACCCTTATGCTTAATATGTATGCTTGTGATTTATGACTTATGATATGATATGCATGCTTTTATGATATGATATGCTTTGTGCTAAAAATATGCATGCTTTAATGCTATGTTTAGTGCTTAAAATATGCATGCTTTCATGATATGCTATGTGGTTAAATCATGCATGCTTGATGATATGCTTTATGCTTAAGATATGCATGTTTTTATGATCTATGCCTAAGTGATGCATATTGTTATGACATGATGTATGCCTAAGTGATGCATGCCTTTATGATGTGATGTATGCCTAAGTGATGCATACCTTTATGACATGATGTATGCCTAAGTGATGCATACCTTATGATATGATGTATGCCTAAGTGATGCATACTTTTATGACATGATGTATGCCTAAGTGATGCATACTTTTATGACATGATGTATGCCTAAGTGATGTATACCTTTATGATATGATGTGTGCCTAAGTGATGCATGCTTTCATGATACATGATATGTATGACATGTACTTTACTTTATGTGTGAGCGGCTTGTACCAAGGGTGGGCTCCATAAGCACCCCAGGGACTAAGGACCTCGTTAGGGATGGGCTCCTAAGTGCCCCTAGGACTAAGGGCCTAGTATGTTTGCCTCGTAGGGTTCAAGACTTGCTACCTTGGACCTACGAGGTTGCACGCAATATGTAAGTGGTACATAGCCGGGATCCCCCTTATATTGAGATTACTTTCAAGTATATATATGTAAAAGAAAATGGTTTTAAAGATCATGAGACATACACATGTTTTTCATATACATGTTTTCCAAAATCATATTGCATACACCTTATGATTATGCTATGTTCCATGCTATGCTCTTGATTATGATATGCCATGATAAGGTATGATTATGTTATGTTCATGCTATACCTTATAGACATGTTTCGGCCATGGATATGTTGATGCTTGATATATAGATTTCGGCCATGGATATGATGATGCCTTGATGTACATGTTCGGCCATAATTATGATGCTTTAATATACATGTTTCGGCCATGTTGTGATATACCATGATACTTGGTTGTTATGCCATGTCTAGCTATGTTTTATGCAATGCACTAGGTATATGTTTCGGCTATGATGATGTTTGATATGCCATGACTAGTGGTGATTATATTATGATGCATGATATGCTTGAATAGAATGCTAGGTTATGCCATGATTAGTTGAGATTATGACTTGTTGATACATTCTTGATTATGTGCTGATTTTTTGTTTTAGTGAGTAGAAAAGGAACTTACTGAGCCATGAGTGCTCATAGCTTACTTTCCTTGTACCACAGATAAAGGAAAAAGCTGGATGAGTTAAAGGAGCAGCAGGAGGGGCAACGAAGATGTGTGTGGCGGTGGCTAGGCAACTAATTAAGAACCTGCTTTAAAACCTTTAAGAACTTTGCTTTGGTTTTGTGAAATGTAATACACTATTGGTGACTTGATGTTAAGTTTTTATTGATTTTGTTATCATGTTATGAAACCATGTTAGTGTAGTTCGGTTTGAAATAAGTTAAGAAAAATAATTTTTAAGTCTTCCACTGTAATACGTACGTAGAGTATCGTAGCCCCGTCCCTTAGGGTTAGCAGGGAGGGCGGGCGTTACATTACAGCCTTAGATGGAACTCGGTTGAGAATAAAGGCTGTTGTGTCTAGAGCATAGCATCAAAGATACATGGGAAGATCTGTGTGACTCATCATAGACCGTACCATATCCAATAAGGTACGATTCCTCCTTTCGGATACACCATTCCACTGTGGTGTTTTAGGAGGAGTGAGTTGGGATAGGATCCCACACTCAGCTAGATTGTCACGAAACTCATGGCTAAGGTATTCTCCACCTCGATCTGATCAAAGTATATTAATACTCTTGCCAAGCTGGTTTTGTACTTCATTCTTGAATTCTTTGAACTTTTCAAAGGATTCTAACTTATGTGTCATCAGGTACACATAACCATATCTACTGAAGTCATCAGTAAATGTAATGAAGTACCTATAACCACCTCTAGCAGTGACATTGAAAGGGCCACATACATCACTATGTATAAGACCTAACAAGTCAGTCGCTCTCTCACTGTGTCCACTAAAGGGAGTCTTGGTCATCTTGCCTAAAAGGTATGACTCGCATGTCTCATATGATTCAAAATCAAATGAGTCCACCAAACCATCCATATGGAGCTAGGATAAGCGTTTGTCATTTATATGACCTAAGCGACAGTGCCAGAGATAGGTTTGGTTCATGTCATTTGACTTGAACCTCTTGGTACTTATGTTATAGATAGGGCTCTCAAGGTCTAGAATATAGGGTCCGTTTATCAGAGGTGCACTACAATAAAACATGTCATTTAAATAAACTGAACAACATTTGTTCTTTATTATAAATGAAAAACCTTTCTTGTCCAAACAAGAAACTGAAATTATGTTCTTAGTCATAGCAGGCACATAACAACAATCATCCAACTCTAGTACAAGCCCAGAGGGCAAAGATAGAAAATAAGTCCCTACAGCAACAGCAGCAACCCGTGCTCCATTGCCTACTCGTAGGTCCACCTCGCCCTTTGTCAATGCCCTGCTATTTCTCAGCGCCTGCACATTAGTACAAATGTGATAAGCACATCCGGTATCTAATACCCATGATGAAGAAATAGATAGATTAACTTCTATAACATATATATCTGATGTGGAAGTCTCACTTCTCTTCTTCTTAAGATCTTCCAGGTACACTTTGCAATTCCTCTTCCAGTGCCCGTGCTGACCGCAGTGGAAGCAGGTAGCATCCTTGGTGACCCCTCCTTTAGGCTTCAGTGCCTTGCCTTTTCCATTGGCTTGGGACTTTCCCTTGCCTTTAGGCTTGCCCTTGTGTTTCTGAACCATCAGAATAGAGTTGGGCTTAACCTTCTTAAGGTTGAGCTCAGCAGTTCATAACATACTAAGCAATTCGGGCAGTGGCTTGTCAATTTCGTTCATGTTGTAGTTCATGACAAATTAACTGTAGCTCTCTGGCAAAGACTGCAAGATCAGGTCAGTGGCCAGCTCTTGGCCAAGTAGAAATCTATGTACCCAATCATCTTGAGTACATATGGACCTACGGGAGCCCCATCTGACATCTTGCACTGAAATAGTGCCCTTGGGATCTCAAATCTCTCGTGTCGTGCTTGTCCTTGATATAGTTGACGAAGATGTTCAACCATATCATAAGCACCCATTAACTCATGTTGCTTCTGAAGCTCAGAGTTCATGGTCGTGAGCATTAGACATGATACATCTAATGCGTCATCTTGATGCTTCTTGTAAGCATCTTTGTCTGCTCGCGTGGCATTGGCAGGAGGAGCCTCCGGAATGGGCTGCTCCAGAACGTACAGTTTACGTTCTTGGGTGAGAACTATTCTCAGATTCCTGTACCAGTCCAGGAAATTTGCTCCGTTGAGCTTGTCCTTATCGAGGACAAAACGCAGGGAGAAGGAGTTCATGTTTGACATCATGGTAATCTACAACAAAAAAATGCAGAAAATAAATATCATATTCTATTAATCATTTAATTAGGCCTTTAACTATATGATGCTCCCACTAAATTCTATAATTAATGTGGGACAAGATCCACATCATACTATGCCCTGAGTTAGCTTTGGCTAAATCGCCTAAGACTTAGTATGATCGGTAGGTAACTAATTACCAATTACATCTCTATGCAACTCTTGTTTATAGGATCAATATCCGCATTTATATTAAAACTCGAGTTAGCTTTGGCTAATACGCCCAAGAGTTAATATAAACGTGATTTTGTCCTATCTACCAACAATTGAAAAATGCCTATAGTTAAACTCGATCCAATTGAGTTAACTAGTTACTCAATCTAATTGAGTTGTACTCACCCATGCGTTGATAGGCGGGACCAAGATTGTCCCTCCGCACCCTACCAAGATAGTATGCGTTGCTCTGCTTTGGCAGATTCAACAACATCATGCGATCGAGGTAGTGATGGGTATCACGGCATGGTAGGCATTTCGAGTTGACGCGATTGAGATCTAATCTAATCGTCGATGTGTATCATATACTTGATTTAGATCTAATCTAATCGTGGAGAAGCATCATGTGCGCGACTTAGATCTAATCTAATTGTTAAGGTACTAATTAATCACTAATCTAGCATGCATCACATATACACACATAAGCAATTAATTAAATATTTTTTGATTAGTCATGACCCTACTACGATCTTCTCTAGCCAATGAGAAGATTGGATGGTCAACCTAAGGTCAACAGCTTCTCAAGCTCCTTCCTTTGACCACCTTGTGTTGCTCGCGCCCTCCTCGTAACTCCGTCTCGAGTGGACCTTCCACCGCTCCATTTTGTACATTACAAAAGTGAAACTCAAGTTACATTTGAGTCTAAACTAATTTACAATAGGAAATAAAAATAGGAAAGGCATGACGCGCAGGTCGCGTATCACATACAACACGTACATCACAAAAAATGGCACGCAGGCCATAATATGAATTACAACATAGAATTTTGGGTCTTTGGGCCATGACCATCACAAAATAATACATAATTCTAAATTATGTAATTTCTATAAATTTCTGTAATCTTTCTTACAATTTTACAATTTTATGAGTAAAAATTCCCGGTGATCCCGTTTAACGTTTTCGGGAGCAATCGTGAACGAAGCCCCTTGCGGGGTCAGGGGCAGAGTGTTCCTAAGTGATCCTACAGCGCCTTAGTCCATTGTCCCAAAAGGATTTGGGGTGAAACCTTGCCGTTTTGGAAATATCTTCTCGGTAGTCGAAGCCTACATGTGTCTAGACACTTGTGCTTCGCTTCTACGAGAAAATTACCCATAAAATCAATAAAAATCATAAAAATACAGAAACTTACAGATCTGTAGAATTTCATAAAATTCAAAATAAAAACATGTATACGCTTCGCACGTGACTCTGATACCACTGTTGGATTTTTCGGGCCGCAAAAACCCCTTTTTGCGTTGCAGAAACCCCGAAACCCCCATGCCACGGATCCGTGTGAAGAAATAAAATTATGTAAAACTTTCATATACATATTTTCTACTCCTAGATCCACATTAGATCTACAAAAGAAAAGGTTACCCTTGATGCGAAGCCCTTCGCGTAATCCCGCTCGTCCAAGGTTCGCCGGATCTCGAAAGTATCAAAGTAGATACATTTCTGTGTGTATCCACACGAACGGAAGATGGAGAAAACAACTAAAAGGTGTGCTAGCACCCTTAGAAGTTTCAGCCAAGAAGGTGGAGGAGAGGGAGAATAAGATGAGAGCTTGAGAGGAGGAAGAAGATGAAATCAATTAGCCCACAAAATGCACTCAATTTCATCTTTAAGTGGCCAGCCACTTCAAGGCTTGTAACCCCCATGGAATATCAAGAGTCAAGTCTCTTGATATCCTCCATGAGGTGGCATTTGGTCAAGTCAAACTTGACCAAATGAAGAAGCCTTGATGATGTGACATTGGTCAAGTCAAAGTCAAGTCAAAACTTGACTCTTCATATTCCTACTTAAGTCAAGTCAAAATTGACCACTTCTCTCCCTTGGTTGATCTAATCTAACCATTGGTTCAAGTCAATTTTAATTTTAATGAATCTCTATTCATTGAATTAAATTGATTCAATGAGTCTAAATCCAAATTAGACTCATTTAATACATGAACCAAATTGAGTCCAACTCAATTAGCCTAATTTGACTTACTCTTAATCCAATTTGGTTCATCACATGAACCTAATCCTTTAGGTTCATCAAATGAACCTAATCTCCATCTAATTATTCTTTGTGTGTGACCTTGTAAGTTCTTGTAACGTTGGTAATGCTCCTAAACTCATTTAGGAGCATAAGTAATGAGCGGTATCTAGCAACACATCATTACTACCCAAGTTACAAGAATGTTGAGATCCAACATCACCTTGTGACTCTTCACAATATATGACATTGCCCTTCTATCATAGACATCTAGATTGATCAATATGAGGCATAGACCGTGTCATCCTCTAATCAATCTAAATCTTGAACTCCAAGTAGACTCACTCGATCAAATGAGCTCAATATCTTATATTGACTCATTTGGGCATGGTCATGCACTTAGTGGTCTCACTCTATCAAGTATATCGATGTCTCTCCCGTCATATAGGAGGGATAGATCCCATCTACATCACTCACATCCCTCCGCATAATTTGTTACATACCCAGTAATCGCCTTTATAGTCCACCCAGTTACGGGTGACGTTTGACGAAGCCAAAGTATGTAACTCCTTATGTAGGGAACCATGATGACCTCAGGTCCAAGGACTAGTAGTCATACTAATAGCCACATGAGAAAGTATATGACACTCATATAACGATCCATGATACTTTCTCATGGCGGGTCATTCAGTATACATTCTCCAATGCATACCCATGTGTCAACTTGATATCTCTATATTCATGACTTGTGAGATCAAGTCATCGAGTTGACCTACATGCTAGTCTCGTCGCATTAACATTGTCCCTGAATGTTAATACTCAACTAGGAATGATTAAGAGTAGTGTTCCCTATATCATCTCACTATCGATTCAACTAACCGATTGATATAGGTAAGAACCCTCTACTCAAGGACGCTATTATACTTAGTTATTTGGCACCAATACTAGTAAGTATAATAACCAAAACAAATGCCTTTATTTATATACAAGAATATGATACAATGAGTCCATACAACAATCATCGAATGATTGGCTCTAGGGCTCTAACTAACAGCAATTGGGTTGGTTTAAGAAATATTAGCATTTATCATATGAGTATATTATTTGGGTATTCAATAACAATTAATTTCTACTAGGTTAACTAAGCATGATTTTGGAATCCAAAAAATCTTATTTTAGCATTTTATTTGACTAAGGAAATATATGAAATATGGTTTTGATTCGAGTCAAATCGAAGTCTAGTCTTGTTGTAAGTAGCATGTCTAGTTCCAATCATCATATCAAATATCTTGACCTAAATGTGAACTTATTCAAAGTAGATTTTAACTTATTGACTTGATTTTTCATATCATAATTATATTTCTCAAGTTGTGACA